>NC_056729.1:1999181335-1999213835 GCF_019279795.1 Protopterus annectens | reverse complement strand
AGCACTACCTGAATGTTGCCACACACCGTACCAGATTACACATTACTATTATGCACATACATCTCAATCTGTTACTGTACACACTCTGGCCACAGCTTGACAACATGCGGGTGTAAATGGGACATATGTGACTTCTTACTCTCATAAGGTTTTGGGGAGTTGCTTTTGTGCCAGCTTTGTTCTCAAAGATGTGTGTCAATCAATTGTATTTCCTGTTTGCTGCCTATACATCTGGGATCATCCCACTGATTTCACAGGGGGACAGATTGACAGGCACCAGATATGGGCCACTTTACTGGAGATTCTGGACATATCTGTACAGTTGTAGGGTATGATTTTGTATGCAAACTACTTCCACTGCCAGGATTCAAACCGTGGCTGCATGTACTAAAAATACAACAGTTCACATCTCAATTGCATGTACTATTTGGGTTTTGTTGACTGCCTTTTCCCTGTTTTCTGTCTATGTGTCTCTCAGTTGTACTAAATGGCCTCTGGGGATTACACCAGTCATATACAGGCATTCCTACACATTCTACTTATGGTGCACAGTGTGGGTAACAGTGCTTAATCCAACAGTACTATTATGTGATTAAAAATCTACATTACCATATGAAACCAGAGCATACACATGCAGTCCAGCAGTTAGAACATTATTGTCACACTAGTATGCTTTATTTACATACAAACTATATAAGACTCTTCCTGCCATATTCTCCGGTGTGTGCAGTACTTGCCTTGAACAATACAGGTTTTATACAGGCAATTCATTTACTAATACATTTACTTTTATTTCCTATGACAGTAAATGCATGAGTATTACTGACCTGCCTAGTGTCACAACCTCGCCAGGTGACTGACGTGGACCTCCTGGTTTGAGGCCTGCTCTGTTGCAGCTGTGGGGGACATAAGAGGAATATTTATCCATACCTATCCATGATATACATGAGCTGGCAATTATTACACACATAGTGGGGTGATGCTTACATACAGCTGGGACATCCCCTGCCACTCTAGCTTCTTGGATCCACTGCTCCAAGAGGTCCCTCTTACACTGCTTCAGGTCAGCATAGTGGTGCCTGGCCTGCTCACCGGTTTGGGGTATGCCAGTGGCTCTTGTGAGGTCACAGGCGAGATGGTCCCAGGCCTCTGCCTTATACTGGGAGTCCTGGTACTGGCCCTGCAGCAGTCTCTGATCATGGTCTTTGACAAGGAGTCCTGTCATGACTTTGGACTCCTGGATGCACCAGTGCTGCGCCTGAAAGTGCACACCTTCTCCCCTTCCTGACATGGTGCCTGCAAGGGGAAGCTACAACCAGTTATGAGAGGTATTCCCGCCTGTTGGGTTTAAGTAGGGCTGATTTCCCGCACTTTTCCATGATTGGCTGTTTTGGAAAAAGCTAAGCTATGGGAAAACCTCCTTACCTAAGGTTGGCATTGTTTAAAGGGGTATACCACTAGGCACACTGAGTAAGCTGGTCTACACATTGCTTACACCTCCTAAGCTGGCCTATGGAATGCTTAATGCTGCTTATATTACACTTTGCATTATATTTTATTTTTGGCATTGATTTCTTATTCATTACTTCATATATGTATGCCTGGTATCCATGATTCGTGTGCACGTACACTGTATGGGGTCCTTGTGTTTTATTGGGGACTTCAACACTCTTATTACAATTACACCTGACTTCTGGGCTTACTGCTGTACTCCAGTTCACATATTTATGTTATGTAGTGGGTTAAGGCACATATGTCAGTATACTGATTCCTTCCACAGGTTCAGTTTGATTTTACTATGGTGAGGACTTGTTTGCTGATACCTCATTCTTCTCTACTTCTGTGACGGCTTGGTGGTTAACTACTGTGACTATTGTGCGTAGGGGCATGGGTTCAAGACCTGTGTGGCTGTTTATTTTGTTGATGAGCAGAACAAGGGCCATTGGATACAGAGTGATTAAGGCACTTTTGCTCTGTTGTAAGTGGGCTTGTGCGGGTTTGCGCGAGGGTAAACAATGCTAACCTCCAGTTACATATGCTTACAGAGAGTTAGCTTCAGAATTGCTTAACCTGTGTGTGCATTGCTTACACCCACGCAAACGGGCTTAATCTTGCTTACTAGTGTTTAAATACATTTACTACTGCTTATTGGTGCTTACACTTGCTTACTAGTGCTTACTTCAGCTTACAATTGCACTGATTTGACAATAATATCTAATGGTTCTTGGGAAGATGGGGGATTTGAAAGCTGTACGGAGTTGTCATTCATTACATATTTGTATCCATGATTCCTGTGTACATATACTGTATGGGGCACATGTGCTTATATGGGGACTTTGCAACATTATGACACTGACACCTCACATGTGCATTTAATGCAGTACTCCAGTTCACATTTAAATGTTATTTAGTAGGTTATACAGCAAAAAAAGTTTATAAAATGATTTCACATGGAAAATGGAATGTGCTGCAATGGGACTCGAACTGGGAACGCCTGCTACTAAGGCGAGTGCTCTGCCCACTACACTATTGCTATGCTGCTTCATTTGCATATATTATCCTCTTCAGCCATTTAAGCTGCATTAACCGTAGCTAAGCGATGGGCACACTCGCACACCTACGGTTAGCTTTAATCAGATTTTAAAATAAAAAAGGTTTTTTCAATTTATTTCTATTTACTTGCTGTTGTACACGAGGGGGAATGTTGCTAGGGATATGTGGACATCTATGAGCAGTCTCACTCATTACCTAGGCCTTTTAGCTGTTCTGCATTGCAGGGTGTGTATATTCTGAGAGCTCTGCTCTCAGACACGCCCCCTGCACTCTTACATGCTCTGTGTAAGATTAGGAGCTCAGGCAACGCACCTCATTAATATGCATGGAGCTCTGCTGTTCTGCTCCTAAATGGCTACCTCCACGCAGGACTAAGTTAGTCCTGCACGAAGGAATAGTAATTCCGGAATGTTTTTGTGTATTTTTTGGAGGAAATTTAATTTAATTTTAATGAATTTTCTTCTCAAGGTTTTAATAAAGCAGATATTTTACATGTTTTAGAGACTTTAAGAAATGACAAAGAGAGTGCAATTGTGAGTGTATGACTGTGTGCAAGTGCGTGCATGTGTGTGTGTGTATACTTTATACTATCTGGTTGCAAAATACCATACTTGTCAACTTCTCTGATTTTGTAGACGGTCCCTGACTTTTTCTGATACATTTGTCTTGTCCATCATACTTTTTTGACCTTCTGATAAACAAGGTTTCAAACAAGTCAGTAATGCTAGAAAGAGTTTTATACT
Organism: Protopterus annectens; assembly: GCF_019279795.1. Lineage (NCBI taxonomy): Eukaryota > Metazoa > Chordata > Ceratodontiformes > Protopteridae > Protopterus > Protopterus annectens. The sequence continues at coordinate 1,999,210,539 of NC_056729.1, read as the reverse complement.
TCTTATTGTTCAGAAACTGCATATTGATGCAAAACCTATTGTTTTAACTTTTTAAGTAAATTAGAGTAACATTTTAAAAATGTCACTAATTGTGTCCCTTCCCTATTGTGTCTAGAATTCTTGAACAAAGAATATGAGAGGTGGACAGGGAGCAACACATCTCATTGGTGCTTGATTTTGTAAAATGTTTCTGATTTTTGCTTCACATTCCTTGCCCTTCCATTTTTTCTCAGTGCCACTCATTTGTTTTTCACATTCCTTATTGTGTAGAAAAGGCATGTAGGTGTATAACCTGCTGTTCTATTAGCACTGTAAGTGAATTGGAACAATGGTTATAAATTGCCCCTGATTTTGCCCCTCTATTATTTTTGGCTATGTTCAAAATCCTTGAAGACAGAAGTTGAAAGGTTTGCAAGGTCTCTTCACATGTGGTAAAAGTAGATTAAAAAAGGTGGGTGTGTATATTCTGTTCAGGTCAGTGCCTACTGTTATCCCTGCCCACAATTTTGTCTGCTTTTTATGCCATGGTTTGAAAACAACAGCAACAGAAAATGTACCTGCAAAGGAAAAGCCATCCACATCTACAATTCCTATCAGTCTCTAATCAAGTGACTACTACAGATTGCCAAGAAAGTACTACAATCAGTTTACATTGAATAGTAGTAGGATATGGGTTGGCTATCCATGTATTATCACTATGTTCCAAAAAAAATTAAGTGCTGGCAACTGCACACACATATAGAGTTAACAATTCATGGAGTATACAAAACAGAGATTGCCCTTGTCAATACCATAGGTGAGGGATAAACAAGTCAAGATGGGGATGAATTTATGGGGACCCCTTTAATCATCAAGGTTTTCCATAAAGTAAACATGGGCATTACAAATTTCTATGTAACATGTTCCAGACATAATGCAGTTGTCCTTCCAGCATGCTTTGTTTGTATATGGAGATTCAAGCCTTTAGTTTGAGTGTTGTTGAACCATTTAATTTGTGGAGGGGTAGGGGACTAGGTGGCATTGCAAGCAGACTCTGAGCAAGAACTCCAGCAAAGCATAGAGCAATGGAATGCAAAACTGAAGGCATGCAGGATGAAACTAAGCACAGATAAGACAGAGGTAATGGCAGCAAATTGGGGAAATCATAAGAGGCTGAGAATTGAGATAGAAGGGAAGATAGTGGAATGGGTAAATGGCTTCAAGTATCTGGGAGGGGTGTTTGAGGAGAAGGGAAGTCTGAATGAAGAGGTCAAGGCTAGAATAAGAGCGGCTGCAGCCAACTAGCATAGAGTGTCAGGTGTAATCTATGATAGAAGAATGACAAAGAAGCTGAAAAGTAAGGTGCGCAAGACAGTGGTGCATCCAGTACTACTGTATGGTACAGAAATCTGGGCAGTAACGGCAGAGCAGATGAAGAAGCTAGAGGTGATGGAAATAAAGTGCTTAAGTAGGGTGGTAGGATGCCCTTTGTGGGACAGATGAAGGAATGAGAACATTAGAGCAGAAGACAAAGTAGCTCCAATTACATAAAAGAACAAAGAGAACAGATTACAGTGGTTTGGACCCGTGCATAAAAGCAAAAGACAATCTGGTGAAGAAGATTTGGGACAGACAAGAAGAAGGTAAGAGGAAACAAGGACATCCAGCAAAGAGGTGCATAGATTGTGTGAAAGAAGATCTGTGACAGGCAGCCATGAGATTTGAAGAAAGCACTAGTGTGGCATTGAATCAAGAGAGATGACAAGAGTTAACATGATTCCCCGACCCCATGTAGAAAATGGGAAAAAGGGGGCTGATGATGATGATGATAGGGGACTGAGGAGGGTTCAATAATCAATTATGAAGAATGGCAGATGTAAATCCCTGCACAGTTACAAGATATGTGCATAGGGACAAAGTTTCAAGCCTTTTGTGGTATAAGAGACCCCGGGATTCACGAAGCTGAAAATTCCATGCAGGAACAGTGTAGTACCTCCTGCAAGGAAAATGGCCGCCGAGTGATTCAGGATAGTGCCATTTTCACGTGCCCGAGCCTACACTGTTCCTGCACGGAAAACCGGCAAACATGCAAATCACCTCATTTGCTCGTAAAAAACATGCAAATGAGGTGATTTAGTAAATCAACAAGCTGCCAGGTCTCTGTGCTAGACCAGTGTCAGTGCAGAAATGTATTCAGAAAATAACTGAGTACATTTCTGCAAATGACAAAATGGAGGCATAGCAGCTCATGAAAAAGCATGTATTATGTACCTTAGACATGACAATGGCCAAATATAAGACCATTGGCATTAAAATTTGATTAATTATTATGAAAATTAAACTTTTTTTTTTTTGCTGATCTCAGCCGTTTAAGCATAGGGCAGCAGCACACAGACGGGATTGTGCCGAAAATTTAAAAAAAAAAACGGAAAAACTAAATTTTAAGTTAAGTCTGAGTTTTGCCTTTATAGTCCATTGCATGCAGAATGCAAACAATACCAGGGAGCACTAGTTGTCAAGGGGAAAGGGTCCGTTGTAGTTCAGAAACTAATGACCTACACACTGGGGTATGCAAATGAGGGGAGTTATACTGAATCACATATTTCCTCAAAGTGTCAGCTTGTACATAACCATGTAGGTGCAGCAATACAACAGTGCAAGTCTAAGAGCTGGATGACTTCATAAAGGGATGTGTTATGCTTGCTGTAAGCTCATTGGAGCTCTGTGGCCTGTGTTTGCCCTTAACTAAGCACAGCTAAGGAAGGGGGTGTGTCAGATGTGCCTGAGCACTGTGTACATAGCCTAAACGGGTGTGCACGCCACGCACCAGGTTTTAAACATAAACAAAAAAAAAAAAACAAAAAAAAAGAGGAAATGGCAGCACTGTTTACATTTCAGCACTGGGTATGTACACTGTGCCTCAGGGTTTAAATAGGGAGGAACTGGGAAGTGGAAACAGCATTAGGAAGGCAATCAAGGAGAACTACCATAGCTGGCAGGTGGAATGTATCAGAATCAGCCAATTACACATGCAGCAGCCCTGCACACTACTATAAACTATGCAAACACCTTTCAGAGTGGTTTTTCCCACAAACTCTACAACACCAGTGTGCACAGATGGGGGATTTTTAACTGGCAAAACTAACTAAAAATGTTATAGGCTACTGCTGCTTTACTCCATCAATATGTGCTAGAGACTGAGGGTGGTGAGAAGGAGAATGCTGACAAAAGACTCACAGTGAGGAGGAAGAGAAGAGTGTACAGACCCAGGGTAACCTACCAAGGCCTACATGAGCTGGAGATAGTGGAGCACTATAGGGTGGACATGGACATTCTACAGAAAATTGTCCAGCTGTGCCATCCCCACCTCACACACAGAACCAACAGAGGGGAACCCATCCCAGTGGTATGTGTAGGCTTAAGAATATTAGCCACAGGTACCTTCCAAAGACCAACTGGAGATATCATGGGGGACTCACAGGCATCAGCATCCAGGGTACTCCACCAGTTCCTGGATGCCATGACACCACATGCCAGTGAGCACATATATTTTCCCAACACCCGTGAGCCATTGACCAGATGTATGCATCTCTTCCACTGTATAGCAGAATACCCTGAGTTAGTTGGTGCTATAGACTGCATGCACGTCTGCGTCAAAGCACCACCTGGTGAGCAGGATAGGGTCTACATAAACCTCAAGGGCTTCCCCTCCATCAGCTGCCAGGTTGTATGCGATGCCCAGGGCATTATCATGAACATGTGTGCTGGCAGCCCTGGAAGCTATCACAACTCCCACATCTGGCATTCCTTACAGCTATATCAGGGGTTTGCCCGGGGGGACATCCCATATAGCCATCTAGTGGGGGATGCTGACTATGCACTGGAGCTGTGGCTGATGGCACCCATCAGAAATGCACACACACACCTGAACAAGAACACCATAATGAGGCACATGCACAAACCAGATTCATTATAGAGCATGTGTTTGGGATGCTCAAGTCATGGTTCTGCCACCTTGACATAGCTGGTGGAGCCTTGCAATACTCTCCAGCTACATGTACACAAATGGTCAAAGTATGTGCCATGATGCACAATATGATCCTGCAGAAACAGCTGCAACAGGAACAGTACGGGGAAGGGCCACACAGCTCCCCAGTATTGCTAAGTCCAGCAGAGGCACAGAGGGACATGGAGGAGCAACTTCCTGAACCAGCCCCTGTAGGCAGATGGAGGCATGCCCAGTATGCTCTGTCCTTGGCAAAGAGGCAACGCATAGCACACACAGTGACACTGTAGGGACCCAGGGACTGATGCCTCTCTCTGATTTGCACATATAGTAAAATGGATGCCAAACATGATACTACCTGTGCTTTACCATGTATAGGGAGTGTACTACATGCATCTGACATAGTCAGCCCTTCAGCACTATCCTCAATACTGGCCCAGCAACAAGGTAAATCACCCTTCCTATCAATTACTGAATGGAGTAGTATGTTCGGATAGTTGTATGTATGGTATGGATGCAAGCATATAAGGGAATTGGGTGGCTGAATGGGATAGCAGCAGTCAGCTGACAGCTATATGGGACAGCAGGAAAACCATACAAATACTGGTGTCAACATTCTAGGCAGCACTACACAAGGTGACAACCCCCACCGCAGTACATGTGATGGCCCAAATAACTGTGGGTGTCAACAGGTCACACACATGTATGTCAATGAGGGTCACATACCCACCATCAGCCTCACCAAACAGGACAAGTGTAGATGACCATAAAGAAAGGCCGGGCTAAGGCCCCCAAATGATGGCAATGGTGAACAGCCCCCCTCCAGACCTACACAGACATACTACAACAGGTCTGGCAGTTGCAGTTTAGTTCTGAAGGGTAAGAAGTCTGAAACTGAAATTTATGCCATTAAAATCGAACATGTGTACTCTACTGATATCCCTCCTTTCTGCATGATAGGTCACAATACAATATGAAATGGAAGGCAACAGAGGAACTGAAATATCAGTACAGTCATTGCAAATGTTTAAAGTCTTCGGGTGTTCACCCCCACACACACAATCCCATGTAGAATGTAGTAACATGTAAGTTTGAGGAGTAATATCACTGGAGCACAGATTGCCAGAGCTGTCCCAATCTACATGCTAGATTGTTGCATGTGTACAATATGCAGGGGTCAGTGTGGTAAGTTTGTTGTGTGTTTAATATTGCCTGGAAGTGGTCAGCATGTAGGCCGGGATGGTTGTGTCTGAGTGGCCTAGTTACAGTACAGTGGTCAGCATGTAGGCCTGGATGGTTGTGTCTCAGTGGCCTAGGTACAGTACTGTGGTCAGCATGTAGGCCTGGATGGTTGTGTCTCAGTGGCCTAGGTGCAGTACTGGGGTCATGTTCCAACAACTGCAGTGCCAACCACACTGCTTCTCAGCTACACCCATGTCAGCAGTTGTACATACCCATTGTCCCGATGTCAATATCTGTCACTGTCGGAAATCTGGACATGCCATGAACATGGGCACATACATACACACAGTACACAGGTGTAAGTACCCTACACAGAGAGCATATAAAATAACTGTCACTTGCACACAACTTTGGAAGTATACATAGAGGTTAGCATCACATTAGTTGTCCCTTTAGTATGGCATACTGGTAGTCTGGCCAATCACTGACAGACCACAAAAGGCACAGTTATAAAGTAATGACAGGCTGCCTATGTCCACACACAAGGCAGCATAAGGGTAATGTCCCAGGTATATCTGTGAGTCAGTGCCAGTAGCTTCCATATCACACATGCACCCAGCTCACCCCACCATCAGCCACAGTTTTATCACAAGTAATATCCTTGCTGTAGGGAATGAGTACAACATGAACCCATCTCTGTATGGGAATACATACATGATGCTGCATGCTGAATATGTGTCCCATGCAGATGTGTCCCTAGCTGTAAGCATCAACCTGCCCACATCCAGACTTGTGGATCAGTATGAACAGGAAGTATTGGCAGGAACACCTCAACCACTTACCACTGTCACCCCAGAGTAATCCACTGGCTTGCAACCTGGGAACGTATGAGTGACAGAATGCACAGGCCTGCTACAGATGGCCTGAAGCACTCTCCAATGGCCTACAGTCCTCTGGAAAAGGCCCATGCCTCACCCATAGTGCCAATGTATGGAATGTCAGGAGGTCATAATTAACAACCTAACACAGTAAACAGAAAACAAATACAAGGCTATGCTGACAAATGCCAGTAGCATGCCTCCCCATGTCCTACTGCAAGAACTGTGGACCAGGCCATAAATAATACTGGGATAAAGGCCCAACTATAGGTGTACCTCTGAGATATTGCTTTCATAATGTTAGGAAGAGGAGAGAATAACACACAGAGGGGTGTAGAAGCATGGATGTCATGGAGTGTGTGAGGTCTGAAACTCTAATGTCTGCCCATACTACCCCCTGACTGCAAACCCATGAATGAATAGCCACACAACTGCTTATAAACCATAATGTGAAGGTAAACTGACCAGATATATGAGTCCTGCCTCTGGATAACCTAGGTGTATCTGTACACCTGAGAGGTATGGCACTAGCTGGATATGGACAGTCCATTAAGTTGAGAAACGCACAAGAAGGGGATCCCCAGCCAGCATGCTACCAAGGTGCTGGACCATTTACACAGAACCAGCAGTCTATTGTTTGTAGCTACCCCTCCACAATGGCAGGAGTGTGCCAGAATGTGTAGTCTATGCCTCAGAATATTGGTCTCAGCTTCATTCATCTTGTATTTCCCTGGTAAATAACTGTGAGCAAAGAATAATATCTGTCAGTAGTTGATAACATGATACATCACAGTGTAAAACAGTACATACGTCAGAAAATCTATGCTACAACTATGTTACACAAGCAGCACAGATAGCAAGAGTTACAGTATCCCCCGTATATTATGCCCATTGTGTCTCCATATTGGCAGTCTATCTACAGATATCCTGCAGAAACAGGATACTAGGTGTAGCTGTAGTACACAAAACCCTGAACAACTCTCCCTGGAATGGATGCACACACTCAATATAGAAGGTCATACTGGGCATGCTCCTATACTTAGAGAAATGAAGCCCATGTCGGACAACACAGTGGACTATAGATATCTGTTATTCACAGATGTCTGTGCACACACACTAAATTGTACACCATTTATACTTCACACACACTCACACACACACACATTATATAGGAATACTCACACATATCTAAGACTAACATAATATAATATGTGAAAGATGCACACACACAGACGTGGGGAAGAGAGAGACAGACAGCGACAGAGAGAATCCCATTATGAGGTCTATCCCACCCAGTACACATCCCATTGGCCTATATCACATGATGTGCTGATGTCATTCACTGTAGAAATTCCTTTTGTTAGCCCTCAGCCCTATAGTCTCAGTGGTGCTCGCGATAACTGTGTAACACTATAGTACAAATAAGTATTCATGTAGCATTTGTAATCTCAGTCCTGTCAAATGTAAAGTTGTGTGTGAGTGTGTATGTGTGTGTGTGTGTGTGTGTGTGTGTGTGTGTGTGTGTGTGAGTGTGTGTGTGTGTGTGTGTGTGTGTGTGTGTGTGTGTGTTTCTAGATGAATGTGTTTGAGGCCTTTCACACTCATTACACTTCCCATTGCCTACTTTAGCACTCCTGCTGATGTCAGTCACCCTGAAATAACCATTTGGGCAGTTTATAACCCTGTAAGCTCTGTGGTGCTTGCGATAACTGCATAATACTATAGTGTAGTAAATTAGGGGTTCCTATTACGTTATCAAAGTTCTGAAACTTTGAACACCATAAGGTCGAACCCTTATGTTCGAAGTGTCAGAACTTTGATAACGTTAAAAATGAAAATAAAATCAAAAGACAAAAAATAAACTATTGCATGCAGGGAGCCAAGCACCTCTGCACCCTACACCCCCCGCTCTTTAAATATGCCAACTCCAAGATCGCACTACAGTGCGGTAAAGGGAAATCTTGCAACAGTTAAGTAGGTTTTAGGGTTTCTATTTTTTTATTTTTTTACATTTGAATTCCTGAAACTTTGAACATCTGAGTTCGATGTTCTCAGGTTCGAAGTTTCAGGGATTCAACAACGTAATAGAAACCCATAAATTAGTTAGGTGGAAGTTCTAATCTTGGTCCTGGCAACTGGGAAAATGTGTATGTTCATGTGAGAGAGTGTGTGTCTTTGTAGAGACATGATTTTGAGGCCATTCACACTCACTGCACTTCCCTTACTCCTCCTTTAGCACTGCTGCTGATGTCACTCACCTTCAAAAATACCTCTGGACAGCTGTTCAGCATATAAGCTCGATGGTACTTGTGATAATTGCATAGTACTATAGTGGAGCAAACTAGTTAGGTAGGAGTTCTAATTCTGGGCTTGACAACTGTGAAAATGTAAATTGTTTGTGTTGGTGTGAGAGTGTGCATGTGTGCCTTTGTAGAGGCATGATTTGGAGTCCATTCACACTCACTACACTTCCCTCACCCCTCCTTTAGAACTGCTGCTGATGTGACTCACCTTTGAAGATACCTTTGGGCAACTCACCAGCATATAAGCTCAGTGGAGCTTGTGATAACTGCATAACATTATAGTGTAGCAAACTAGTTAGGTAGGAGTTCTAATCATGGTACTGGCAACTGTGCAAATGTGTGAGAGAGTGTCTGTGTCTTTGTAGAGATCTGATTGTGAGGTCATTCACACTCACTACACTTCCCATACCCCTCATTTAGCACTGCTGCTGATGTCACTCAGCTTCAACGATACCTGTGGACAGCTCTACAACATGTAAGCTCTGTGGCACTTGTGATAACTGTATGATACTGTTGTGCAAACTGCTTAGGTAGGAGTTCTAACCTCAGTACCAGCAATTGTAAAAGTGTGTTTGTGTGTATATATGTGGGTTGAAGTATTCTGTATCCATACACAGCCAGTACATTTTAAAGTGTTATACTTTACAATGGCTGATGATGTCACTCACCTTAACAATGTAGTAGCAATAACTACATAGATAGGGGTTTGAAGCTCATTCCTGGCAAGTGTGTGTTTGTGGGTATGTGTATATATATATATATATATATATATATATATATATATATATATATATATATATGTGTGTGTGTGTGTGTGTGTGTGTGTGTGTGTGTGTGTGTGTGTGTGTGTGTGTTTGTACCTTAAAGATTTTGGCCCCATTTACATCCAATGCACTTCTCAGTGCCCTACTTTAACAGTCCTGCAGATATCATTCACCTTAGAAGTACCTGTTGGCAAACCTAAACCATGTAAGGTCAGTGGTATGTGGTAAATACATAACATAAAGGTCTGATAAAATAATTAGACAGAGGTTCGAACATCAGTCCTGGCAAATGTAAATGTGTGTGTACGGTAAAGTATTTTATGAAATCTCTCACCCACTACATCACCCAATGCCAGTTTTTACAAGGGATGGTGATGTTCCTCACCTTAGAAGTACCTTGGGTCAGCACCTATCCTATAAGCTCCATGGTGCATGCGATAAATGCGTAACACTGTAGTGGCAATTCATTGATAGGTAGGGGTTCGAAACTCAGTACTGGCAAGTCTGTGTGTCTGTTTCTGTCTGTCATCAGTATCCTGTGTGGGTGTTGCTGTGATTGTGTAATAACAGGATCCATTTGGGGTGGGTTTTGCTAAATTATTATATTGATGACCTAGTATATGTCCCAATGTCCACATTACAATGCCAACAGTTGTCAAACACTGTAGAGGTTGGTGTAGACAATCCACAGCCCTAAATGTGTAGTGTCATCATGTGCATTGACTATGTGACAGTATGGAATATTTAACAATACAGGCAACCCTTCTAATACTCAGAGACTACTCTCCATCCAGGAATCATACACAAACACATTTGGCTAGGCATCAACCACTATATCAGTATTTCTTCTGCAAACTGCCTCACAGATAGTAAACATGTGAATGCAGTGGACTCCATGTCAAACCGATGACCAGACATGACTGGTGTCACACAGGGTATGGACCCATGCCCTCTCATGTTTGGGATCTACCCTTCTGAGGTGCAGGAGAACACAAAGGCACCCTGGCTGAAAATGTTTGCATACAACAGTAAAGTGGGTGGTAGCATTCTCAATCTATGTGATGCTGACATCATGCACAAAGGCCACTTGACACCTATGACTGTTGCCAGAACCTTGGACATTACCTCAATGCCAAGAGATGTCCTGCCATTACCTTTGGGAACACCATGGCTCACATGAAGTAATACATCGGCGGTAGTCCACTGAATAGTGACGTTATTATAATGGAATGGGGAACACATGTTGACAGTCAGCTGCTGTTGACCACAACAGTGTTACTGACATCAGAAAGTAATTTGATGTGTTACATCTCGTGACTAAGTGTATGTTATCCAGCAAATAAAGGACATAGTCACTCTGTATCATCCCTTCAGTAGCCCAGTCAAGGTGTAAAGTGGCCCTTTTGCCATGTTCCCCACTGGACACCTGTAACAACTGTAGAGTCTGCAAATATACCCCAAAAGGGAATACCATGCCTTATACACATGCCCTGTATGGACAGACTCCAATAACTCCAATGAATCCTCATGTCATACTGTCTATGTAGGTGCAATCACTACCTCAGTTACACAGCCAAGTCTCACCAAACTAGGTCAGGAATGCTACATCTGAAGATGGCAATCTGTCCACACAACATGCCTCAGAGACCTCAAGCACACTTCCACACATCAAAGGACATGCTTGTGGGCCAGGTGCACAACTCAGACACTGTCCATGTTATGGAATATAAATCACATACATGTTAAGCAATACACATCAGTGGCCACCCACAATAGAAATCTGGATGAGTGGATGGGGAATACAATACCCACCCCTGGGGACCACTCCAGTGACTATACTCCTGAGCCACACTGGGGACTATTGCCATGTGACCAGATGCCAGGGCATTCCCTTGAACTACCCTAGTAGAGCATTCAGGCCCATTCACCTACTACACACCTATGAAGCAATGAACCTATGGATCTCAGTACTGGCAAGTGAGTGTGTGTGTGTGTGTGTGTGTGTGTGTGTGTGTGTGTGTGTGTGTGTGTGTGTGTGTGTGTGTGTGTGAATAGTAATCTCATTGTGTTTGGCTGATGAATATCCCCTCTGGCTGTGGTTATTAGCAATTGGAGATGTGTCCAAATCACAACACATACCATTCTCCAGTCTACAACAGATGTTGTAAATCAACATATACCTATGTACAACCCTCAGCCCTATAATTTGTGAGGCATATGCAATCACTGCATTACAGACCTGAGAAATCCATGCAGATACAGCTGTACCCTGCCTAAGACATGGTGGATGTGTTACCACATTGTCATACCCCTTGGTCTTGCTGCAGGGCCACATCCTGGTGACACACAGATGCCTAGAACAGAAACGGGATACAGCATGTGAGAACACATTCACTCAGCACTTCACTTGTGAGGGGAGAGAGGGGTAAAGCTGGCACTGAATGTGTTGCCAAAACTGTGGCCAATATTTGTTGTCTCAGGATAGGTATTAGCATTATGAAGTAACTCACATCACTTGTGTTTAATGCTGTGGAGATTGTTGATGCAAATATCAAAGGCTGGTGTGATTGTCATCAGTGTCTGCTGCATGTCTGCCTTCATAGATGCCTATAGGAGAATCTATGAGGGATCCCAGGTTGTGTTTGAGGCTAATAAGGGAGTTCAACAGTCATGGGACACCACCTTTCTTTGCAACAGTGTCCTCCTTCTGTTGTACACTTTAGTAATGGCAGGAAGCCATCACATTGTCTTCCAGTGTTTGGAGGACAGTGTCTGGGTTCTGTTTGCTCTGGCTAGCACTGTGCATTCATGTACCTGTTTGTACAGTGCATATGTGTATGATTACACAGTCATGCAGCTATTTCCCATTGCCATGGCTGCAGTGAAGTCATCCACTCCTGTTTTCATGGCTGCAAAGTCAGGTTTGGAGAGGTTTTGCAAGGTGGTTACCTTTGTGTGGGGAGTTGCTGACATGTTGAGTTCCATGTTGATTACAGCCTGTGCGAATCTCACCATGCAGGGATTGACAAATGTGGATGAGCAACAGTCCCATTTTTAAGTAGTCAACACAGGTCAAGGTTGTTGTATCCTCTACCAGGGGTCAGTAGTCCAGGGCATTGGAAATGATGAATCCCAGGTAGTGTTGGGCCACTTTACTTGCACTTGGCTACTTTCCTCAGGTGATGAAGGGGTAGTTGAAGTCTCATACTATGTCAGTGTTGCATTGGACCATCATAGATGGCAGGGTGTTGAGGAATGTGCTTTGATAGTCTAGGGACATATATGTGGACCCATAGCAGGCTATGGTCTGGATTGCACTATTACCCCAAGGCAGTTGTACCGGAAGTATCTCCACTGCATTATACTGGGATACTAGTCTGGAGGTGTTCCTATCCATAATGAATATGGAGACAACACCACCCATGGAGGTGTGGTGTGGCTCATGTTTGGGGGCTGACAGCTTCGGAATGCATTCTAGCCTGATACTGCAGGGCTGCTGTCTGCTGTTGTGAATGACCTCTCCATTACAGCAGACATGTTAATGTCCTACACTCTGAATGCTTTGAGTGACTGCATCCTGACAGTTAAATGTCTAATGTTGGGCAGCATGACCCTCAGATTGCATACATGTCTAGCTATTATGGTGGTAATTACATTAGGAACACTGCCTAATAAGGCATCATAGGGGTGGCAAGACACTTACCTGGAAACCCAGCACTAACAGATGTAGGACATCTGTGGCAAATAATAGGGTTCTGTCAATCATGTCATCCCAAGCAGACAGATATTGGATCCCCTGAGAATGACACAAAACACGTAAGCTAATGTTGTAGTCAATCATCTGTTGATAGTACAGCAGCATAATTCTGGGTGATGGTAGTAGACTGCACAGTGCTAATGTCACACCTGCCTGGACCATAAAATTGGAGTGGTCAACCATGTCTCTTGTCATGTAGTCCAGGGAAGTGTGTCTCAAGGCATTCACACCCACATGGATACAGAGTGATACACGTAGTTGCTGTGGAGTGCCATGACTGGCTGTGCCATGTGTTGGATGCTGGCATGTGATAAATATTTGGCTGTTACCTGCTCCATATTCAACTTAGTGAGTGGGATATGTGTGTGCCTCAGTGCTGAGTTACCCATGATCACTGTATTGTGCAAGGTGGTTAGTCTTAGGAGCTTAGGTTGAGGAGCACACTGTTTAGGTTAAATATGTGTCCCTTGGCATGCGCCATGTCATGGTTTCTGAGTGGGTGTCTATCTTGCTGGTCTGTGCTGTTTGGGTAAATGCCCATTGAGTGTCTCTGTAAAGGTAAGTGTGTGGCTTTTCACTGTATGTCATAGCAGTCAAAGTGGGTGTCATGGTGAGCTATGTGTTCCACATGGTGTAGTGCAGGTGTTGATCTTATCCTCTTGACCTGCTAGTCCAGTCTTTGCTGGAGAGTGCATATGTCCATATTGGGTGATATACGGGTAACTCTCACAGGTCTGAGTGTTTGGAGTTTAGAGGGGAGGGTTGTCTGTGTACATGAGGTAGTTGCAACAGTGCCACAGAATGGACAGGTACACCAGGTTAATGGGTGAAAGAACAGAAAACTGTCCTTCAATCATGCCAGCTGGGGTGGACATAACTAGTAAGTACTGGGGCTACTTCTGTGATGAACGAGTACTGCTGAAGGCTCCCAGGTGTGCCACTCTTATTGATACAATAACCCGAAGTGCCAAGCCATAATGCTATTGTAACTGAAGGCAGACTTTTTCCCACCTGTAATACTTTACCTCAGCTGTGCAGTTATTAGCAGCCTTGGCCATGTGAAAGCTCAGTAAGCTCTGTAGCACATGCAGAAACTTTGTAACACCATAGTAAACATAACTAGATAGAAAAGAGTTCTAATCTCAATACTGGCAAGTGTGATGTTATTCACCTTAGAAGTACCTTTGAACAAAGTGAAAATGTATAAGTTTTGTGGCACATCTGATAACTGCATATCACTATAGTAGCAATAACTAGATAGGCAGGAGCTCTAATCTCCCTACTGGCAACTGTTTGGATGTGTGAGAATCATGTAGTGTGTGGGTTACACCATTTTGACCTGTGTACTACCCTTTACACTTCCCCTCACTCCAATTTAGTAGGCCTGTTGTTGTCATCCACCATTAGAAGAACCTTTGGACTAAGTGGAAATGTGTAAGCTCTGTGGTGTGCCTGATAACTGCGCCACACTATAATAGAAATATCTAGATAAGCAGGAGGTCTAATCCCAGTACTAGCAACTGTTTGGGTGTGTGAGGATCATATCTTGTAGGGCTTATACCATTTTGATGTGTGTACTATACACGTCTGGTGACCACCTCCTGCTTCCATTACTTTATATAGAGTGGTAACAGCATCTGCCTCACATGCAGCAAGTTAAACCATTGTAAAGTCCTCTGTACAGATGTGTCTGGAATGTCCAGATGCTTGAAACCTATACGTGGTCGGAAGTGGTCTGTGTGCCTTAACAATCTCCATGTATGTGATATTGTAACCAAATAGGCCACAGCAAGTGTACTGACACATATGGCAGCATGAGGTATCATACCTGACTGAAACATCATGCTGATATGATGTTTTCCACCCTCACATTTGGCCATCCTTGTAGGTGCAATACACAAGTCCAGATGCTTAGTTTTACAAGTGAACTGTTCATGTCACGGGTCACATTAAAGGCTGGAAGAGGTGTGGACTGACATATTGTGGTCCTAATTTGGGTTGGGAGGGTGGCTTAATGGTTAAGGTATTTGCCTTACAAACACAAGGTGCATGGTTTGAGTCTCCGAAGGGATAATTGGCTAGGCTTAAAATGGCTCGCAAGGGCAGTTAGCTTAGTACTAAACTATGAACTATGTATGTAACAGGAACACCTTGCATGTTAACAGGGGTAGGTACACAATTTGTATACACTGTATACCACTAATGTGTCACACATGCCCCTATCTTAGGCTGTTTGTCCAGCCCATTTTGCTGGCCTCTGTCCAGGCATCTTGACACTGATAAGTTGAGATATGCCACAGAAATGTTGAATTCATGTCAGATAGGTCCCAGTGGTGACCACTGTGATGCAATTCAGTTAACCCCACCACAAGTGAGCATGCACATAAGGCAATATAGCTATTACTGATAGTTGTGTGCATGGTAAATTGCATGCCCTTCACATGCCTGGTGTATTGCCAGGCAACAACAGAACAATGTCATACTCACCATCTTCAGGCTGCTGTCCCATATGCAGACCAGAGGGTCCTAGGTAGTTGTGAGAGGGAAGTATTGTCAGCAGACTCACATGTGACCTTGGTACAGGATGGATGCAGCATGTCTGCACATTTACAGTACTAACCTCAATAATACACAATGTTCTGTCCTCACCATAGATGTGCACATCTGTGCATTAGAAAACCCCATCCACAACTGCAATTGGACCTGACACATGGAAGTAGATACAATACAGATACATGTATGTCTGATACATTAGTGTAGTAATCCCCACTGGGCCCTTACCTGCATGCTCCTCATCCAGTGTGTGGTTGCAACCCACCTCCACAATGCTTTCCTTAGCTTCATGGCTTGTGCATTGGGCGGGTGCCCAAAGGTTGATGAGGAGCTCCTCGGTGAGTGTCAGTGGGGGCTGGATGGCTGGGCTTCCACCTGTGGCTAGCCAGTCCCTTGCTATAGCAGCAGCCCATTGACAGGCATGACAGATGAGGTCAGTGGCCCAGTTCTCACTTGCTCATAGGCTCTGCTGTGCAGGCCGGCATCATTTACCCTGTGGACCAGATCACTCAACAGAGTCATTCTCTCCCGCGCATCTTGTGCTCTCCATCCAAATAACAGGGCATAATATTCAATCACATATTGGATGATGATGTCAGTTTTCCCAACAGAAAATGCTAGTAGGTGAGCCCTCTGCATGTTACCTGGAAGATATAAACAGGAAAAAGGTCACAGGACCTCATACAGTTGTCAAATTGCACATCAACAGTGGATATTACTTGGCAAATAATCAAAACTACACCATAACCCTCCACTTTATCATGACTATAACAGCTTGCATTACACTACTGGCCTTGAGCTATCTTATTCCCCCCTATGTTGGACACTTAATTGCATAATCCTCTATTGTCCATTCATTTCTATGTAAAGGGTTGACAGTGGCCATCTTCCATCTGGATGGTGTGTGTATGGTGGCAGGTCTGTGTTTGACTGTGGTGTGTGATGGAGATGTGACCACATGCCTGAGTTCATATAGGAGGCTGACAGTGATGTTATTATGCCCCATGGAGATTTGCTGTTGTTGCCATCCGTAGGCAATATGTACATGCTCACCATTGCTGAGCAGAGGAGTGTGGTTGATGTGCCCCCTATACAACTGGGGTGGACAAGTTAGTGATGTTCCCACCTAACCTGTCTGCTGCAGGTTGCCTATATCCATGGCATGTGTGTATGAGGTGTTCTTTACTCCCAGTACAGGGTGAATTGTGCTGTTTATTCTGAGACTGACAACATATGTAGAAACACTGTTGCAATTGTCCTTGGTGGTGTGGATATGTCTGATTTGTAGTCATAGCCAGCCTTACAGGAAGTTACCTGTAAACTTACATACTTGCTCAGATAGAGGTGGCCTTGCTTCCAAGTTGTTGACTGCACCTATGTGTCCCTGGACAGCCAATATAGTGACCTAAGAAGTAAGCGACACAAGCAAAAAACTATAAAAAAGACCACAGAAGAGCAGGGAAACTGTGGTCAGATAACAAATATCACTCCAGATTCAGGCTGCTTAAAAAATAGTGGTATGTTCAAAATCCAACAAAAATGTTAGCCACAAGGTAGGTTTACCACAAATAGCAAGTCCAAGCGAAAAAGTCAATGAAAGGAAGTCAAAATTGCTTTAATAATCCACCGCCAGTATTCAACAAACAGCTTTACCATGGCGTATCCCAGGCTTTATCAAGTTACAATGTATTATGTGGCCATCCCCTTTATTTATACCATGAGATAGGCCAGTCAATTGATTAATTAACCATTTAAAACATCAATTAAACAATAAAATAACTGTTTTAAAATGCCTCTATCTACATAATAATTAGAAATACATAAAATACAATAAATTACATAATCAGTACACATTGTGTACCAATTAATTTGGCTAATAATGCCTACATACATCAAACATAAATGTGTATACTTAGTCATTTTCATAAAAACCTTTTATATATGAATACTGTATAATATGAATACTGTATAACCATTAAGAACTCTAAAAACTAGGGTATTATTTCACCACTATTAACATATCTATCTATATGATACATAAGAAAACATTGTCAAAGTTTATTATATTAAACATCAGGACCAATTGGATCCAAAATACAAG
The DNA here is from genome assembly GCF_019279795.1 of Protopterus annectens. NCBI lineage: Eukaryota > Metazoa > Chordata > Ceratodontiformes > Protopteridae > Protopterus > Protopterus annectens. The sequence continues at coordinate 1,999,193,016 of NC_056729.1, read as the reverse complement.
CATGGAAAATGATACCATAAAAATGTTAGCATAAAAATGGGGCCCCCCTTGTACCAGCACAACTACTAGGAAATGTGAATAACCCTAAATACCACATAACATCTTAGCAGAGCCCAAAAAAATGATGACAAAAGTGCCAAATGATAGAATTAAATATTTGTCCCCTTATAGTTGATTATTTCTAATTTTAAGTACACTTTTGAGACTGACACTATCATTTAGTCCAGGAAATCTGGTAGCATCCAACACCAGTTGCCACATCAGTTCACGATGCTCCAGAAATTTCTCCCAGTCCCCCCCTCTGGGATCAGGACTAACCCTTTCAAGAATGAAAAATCTGACCACCATGTTACTACACTTTAAAGAGTGCCTGAAAAAAGCATTACTCTCCTTCTTCTTTTCAATATCATATGTGTGTTCATATATTCTTTTTCTGATAGTTCTGGTTGTTTTTCCCACATAAAATGCAGAACACACAACACATAAACCCAAATAAACCACCCCGAATGAATTACAATTAAAATGTTCCCGTGCTCTCAGTATACGGTTTCTAGATGGAATATGTACATGATCATCATTCAAGAGGTAAGGGCATTGGTTGCAAGTCCCACATTTGTAAGAACCATTCTTTCTAAGTGTATTGGTGTTATTAGTAATGCAATAATTGTGGCCAACTTGTTCAAACATATCTTTTAAATTCTTATCATGTTTTCTGATGAATTTGATTTTCTCAGGTAACCAAGGTTTGATGTCATTTTGGGAGGTTAGTATAGGCCAGAACATATTCATTGTATTTTCAATACATTCTGACCTGTTATGTGGTTTGTGTATTGCTGCTGTCCACCAAAGTGGATTACTCTACCTTGGTGGAGGCTGGTTATACAGGTCAGGTAATGCTGAGTCCATTTAGCTACAGTGGATATAAAGGGTACACACCCCTGTTACAATGCCTGGTATTTGTGCAATTGAAACATGACACCACAATAACTCATTTCAAAACATTTCCCACCTTTAATGTTACCTATATCCTGTACAATTCAATTGAAAACATAACAATCTGGTCTGTGAAAATATATAGAAACAATAATAATCAGTACACTAAGCCAGTTGAATGAGTGTGCACACTCTTAAACTGGTATGTTGTGTATGCACCTCTTGTGATGGTTACAGCATTCCTTCATCTTGGTTTGGACTCTAACATCATGGCACATCTTCACTTGGCAATAGTTGCTCACCTTTCTAGAAATACTTTTGATTGTTTTTCAATGGAATTGTCCAGGTTAGGGGTCACATTCAAGATGAGAAACATGATGAAATGCTTTTCTGTGGTCTCATTGTTATACAGCACACAAACCTGGCATTCCAACTGGGGTGTGTAAACTTGTAATATCCACTGTATATAGGTGTTGATATAGCTGTTAGTGGTAGGCATGGGCAGAGGGTCATAATACAGTTGGACAATTCTCTGATTAGTACCTGATAATCATTCCTACTCTAGTATCCATATCAGTGTCAGGGCAATGCAACAACCAGTAGCTGTACACATTTATGTCTGTTGTATGCACTGACACTGATATTACACACATGTGCAACACGCACAACCCATGTACCTGACTGCTTGAAACCCATGTGATTAGTTTTGTGCCTTCCAGCTGGACATACGCATACATACATGTGCTCAGGTGATACCTGGTATACATTTCTGCTCTATGTTAGTATGGCACACTGAATTTACAGTCTTGTACTCAATCATACTTCTCAACCTGTTATAGCAGTTAGTCTGGACAATGGCACACATAAATGGATGACAAAAGGGACATCAGTATTGATACTGTATTGATATGGGTCTACTTCACAGTATCGAATTTTGAAAATGTCAAATGGCAATAATATCATAAATGCCATACATCGAGAGTGTTGCTGCGGGATCGTGGTACAGTGAGGATCAGGAAATTTGCCCTTTCCTCAATGTAGTGTGATCTTGGAGTTGGTATATATAATTAGTGGGGGGTGTGGGGGGTGCAGCCCCCCACAAGAACAGTTTAGATGTATGGTATTTGCGATCATATTGCCATTAGATATTTTAGATATAGACACTATTAATATAGCTGCACCATACATTAGTAAGTTGATTGCACAGCAGGCTTTGACATCACTGTGATAACCTGGAAGATGTCCAACAGTCATAAGTAGGCTATTATGTTACATTGTCATTGTTCACAGACTTGCCAATTTTTTGGCTGACATAAAACAGGTATATGTGCATGTGACTACAGATATCAGTCACAAATGTGCTTAATGTCCAGCAGAACACTGTACAGTTGAATGTTATTAATTCAACATATCACATGCAGTTCAACATACATGTCTGCAACAGTACTTTACTATGCACATGCCCTATATAGGTCTCTTAGCTTTGCAAGACAAACATGTATCATACTCATATTCACAGGTAACATATGGATAGGGACAACATACCATTAACTGGCCTAGCAGTGGCACAGTTACAACTGTTTGACAGACACCCCAGCAGTTGTCATATGTGAGCTGTCCTTTCCCAGGGTGAGTCATGCTCCTGAGCTATGATCTTTCTTCACAACCTCTTAGAGCATCACATGTGGACAAAGCCTAAAATGATGGGGGGATAAATAGGGGCAGACTTTAAATATTCCTACTACAAATCTAGGAAGTTTGTAGACTGATATATTTTGCATTACCATGAATATTCTTAAAGATGCGGAGTCTTAAACTCAAGTGTTTGTCATTACTTGATGACCTCAATCCTCAGCTATTTGCCAGAAAAGTACAGATTTCAGGAGAAACAAACAAAAAACTATGATGGGAAAATCTGGACATTCTGTGAAGATCTGTACAGTTGAGAGGTATAGCTGTGATCTCTCTCACTGCAGAGAGGGCCAGATGCTATCGCCATAGCAGCTGTTCATCAGGACATTAGTACGGCAAGTCTTGTTGGGACATATATTCTTCCAAGTCTTATTTCCCATTATTACAGACCAAGTACTACATTCAGTTACATGATTACATGTTCCACTTACCTTTTTTCCTTCTCTTTTCCAGTTTATGTTTTATTTGTTCTCTCTCTCTCTCCGTGCACTACAGGGAAAGAGCTGGTTTGAATAGGTAGCAGCATGGCTTTTGTAGGTGATGCTCATGACCAGGAGATGGCCTGTGCATCTGCTGGTGTTCCCCATTTGCTAATTGCATGCAGAGCAGCTGTGTAGTTCTTCCAATAGCCAATGTCATGGCAACACACACTTATAATTGAGTACTCCATGTGGGTGTTGGCCCTTTCTCTTACTTATGAGGACGACATCCTGGAGTTGTGTGAACTGCTACTGCTTACAACAAGACTTGTGGAGACAAGCCAACTAAATAGTGGCGAAGGTTCAAGATTTAGGGGCAAAATGTGAGTTTTGCTGTTATATGTTTAGAATACTGCTAGTTTGACAGGGTTTGTCTGCACATACTACTTCTGCTTGGGTTTCAGTCTGACAAAGTTATGTCTCTGCATAGCACTCAGCTGTAGGGATATCCACATAATGGCCACTGGTTAGCCTGTTATGTTTCTCTGTTTCCCAGACAGATGTTGTACTTGTCAAATCAGTAGCATACTCTTGTGAATGCAGGCTATAAATGCTAACATCCATTTGTTTTTCTGACTTTATATCCCTCAGAAAAGATATGTTACAACAAACCCTATAACACCAGCAACGTTCTCAGTGTATAACAGCAACATTTCAAGTATGGCCATGCATTTGGGCCTCTGTCCACCAATCATGTCAGGCTTTGTCCAGATGTCATACAGTAGGAGGTGTAAAGGTATAATGGTCTATCATTACTTAGTGCTGTCATTTCTGCTTAGGGGAAAGGGTGGAAAACATGTTGAAGTCTGTACATTCAAGAGGCTGGTGTATAGAGAATGCTGTTAGCTGCCCTTGTAACATATTTTATATGGGGGAGAGTAACATATGTTTTAAAATTAGGCTGGTAGAACATGAGACATATTACTGATAAGAAAGATAACAGTTCTATAGTCGTACATTTGAATAAATCTCACCATGGGGACAGTAGTGGGTTCCAAGGTACTGTTCTGGAAAAAGTCTGTTCCTCAGTTTGATGAAACATTCATAAAAGGACAATTGTTATGTACAGACTCAATGTATTAATATTAAATGTGATACTTTATCCCTTAGGGGGTTTAAATGAGGAGTGTAATTGGTGGCTGTGTATTTAATTATGTAATTAAGTGTTAATTGTGTCTTGTGATTAAGGCAAATACTTCTTGTAATGTTTTACTCCTTTAAAGCTTTGGCCAAGACATCAGAGAATAATAAACATGTGTGAATTACTGCCTGGTTGTATTTCTCTTTGCTATGTTCAGTCATTTTAGTTGTTTTGCTAAGAGGTTGTGGTATGTCTGACCATTGTGTACAGCCTATCATGATTTTGTAGCAGGGTACTGTTCACTTGTTTGGACTGTTGTGGGGGGAGGCAGATGTGAGTGTCATGGGTCCTTTTGTATCCAACTGTGCATGCTGCCCCAGTTATGGGTGGTCTATCAGCAGCATATATTTTTATGGGCATGTTGGGACATGTATGTATGTATACATACATATATATATATATATATATATATATATATATATATATATATATATATATATATATATATCTTCATAGGTTCATAGGTAGGTACTAGACTATCGGCCCTGGGGCCTATATAAACCTAGCCAAAAATGTTCCCTGGCATCTGCCCCCAAGAAAGTTATTTTCCTGCACCTCTGTCTAGCAGAGCCACAGAAGTGATCTCTGGGGGGAGTTTACTATTTCCCATCCAATTGTTGAGATTTTTCTTAAAGATGGCTAATGAGGAGCTTTGCTTAACGTGAATGGGTAGTCTGTTCCAGAGCATGGGAAGTCTCTGGGACAGGAATCTATCCATCCAGCATGTTCTGTGTATTGTGGTGGCAAGGTTTAGGTCCCTGGAGCATGTGGCTTGTAGGGATTGAGGTTTCTTTAAGTGTAGCATGTCCAACAGATCTGGGTTTGACATGGCTTCGTATGTTAGGCAGATGTCACCTCTGAGTAGGCAATAAGCGATGGAGTAGAGCTGGAGTTTTTTGAGACGGTCTGCATATGGCATCTGTTTGAGGCTGGTAATCCTCTTAGTGAGGTATTTCTGTGGCCTTTCTAGTTGTTGTAGATGTTTTGCAAGGTACATGCCAAACAGGGCATTGTACTCTATAATGGGTCTGATGGGGGATGAGTAGAGAGGAACAATGACCATTTTTTTTTTTGAGACGAACCTCTTTGTGATGAGGTGTGCCATGTAGAAGGATTTCCTGACTACTTTGGTGATGTGTTTATCAAGGAGTGACTACTGTCCACCTGTGTCCCAAGGTCTCTTATTACACTTTCAGTGTTTAGCAGGCTACCACCTATGTGGCAGTTCATGGGTACAGTGTTTTTCCTAAAGATGATAACAATGCACTTCTTGGCATTGAGCTTGAGGCCATGACTTTGACACCAAGCATCAGTCTCAGTGAGGCCCCTTTGTAGAATGTCCACATCATTAGGTGATTCGATTATAGCACTTAGTTTGCAGTTGTCTGCGAACGTCATTAGCCAAAGACCTGCTGTATTAGCCTGGACTTCTCAGAAGTAGATACCAAACAGGAGAGGACCCAGGACTGAGCCCTGTGGTACTCCACCTGTCACTGGTCTGATGTTGGATTTGGAGTCGGCTATTTTCACTGTGTGGGTTCTGACAGTGAGCCAGTCGGTCACCCGTCTTGTGACATAGGGATTTATGCCCAGTCTAGTGAGTTTATCTATAATTCCAGAGTGGGAGATGGTGTCAAAAGCCTAGGCAAGATCAAGATAGGCTGTGTGCACCAAATTACCCTTGTTCACAGCTCTGGTAACTGCTTCAAAGAAGTCAATCAGGTTTAGGAGACATGACCTACCTTTTACAAACCCAAACTGAGTAGGGTCCAGAGTTTGGAGGTTACCTATGTTCTTGTTTATAAGCTCCAAGATAATACAGTCCATGGCCTTGCAGACCAGGCTTGTCAGGCTAATGGCACAGTAGTTCCTAGGTCCGTGGTGGCGCTCACTTTGTGGAGTGGGATAACCATTGCAGTGCACCATTCAGTAGGCACAAAGCCTGAAGTGAGGCTGTGACTGAACATGGTACTTAGGAGGGGTGCCAGTTCATTCTGTAGTTCATGCAGAATGCAGCGTGGGATGTTGTCACATCTCATGGATGCTGAGTTTTTGGCCTTGGAGAGTGTGGTCTTTACTTGTGCAGCTGTGATTACAGGGGCTTTGCATTCTTTCGGTATAGCGATGGACCCCTTGGGGGGTGGGGGGGTGAAGTTTGCACTGAACCTATCTGCCAGGATGTTGGCAATATCAGTTGGTTTTGTATACCTAGTGCCATTGTGCTGTAGCTCAAAGCAGATCTGAGTGTCGCCATTGAGATTTTTGACATAGCTGTAGAATGCTTTGTGGTTGTCTTTAGAATCAGTGGTGATTTTATTTTCGTAACTAGCTTTGGAGGATTTTATGTGGGATCTCAGTTTCTTACTGAGAGTGACCAAGGAGTTCCTGCAATCATGGGATTTTACTCTTTTTTGCAACAGCTTCTTCCTTCTGTTGTAGAGTTTGTTTATGGTAGGGGACCACCAGATTGGCTTCCTTTCTTTGGAGGATAGTGTCTTGGTTCTGTTGGGGATGGCACTATCCATGCACTCGTGTATGCAATTATACAGTGCATTTGTATAGGATTCAGCAGTTGTACCTCTATTTTCCATCTCTATGGGTGTCATGAAGCTTGCCACATCTACCTTAAGAAGCATGAAGTTGGCTTTGGAGAAGTTTTTTACGTTGGTTTCCTTTATGGGGAGGTGGGGGCCAGATATTGATGTCTAGGGAGATTAGCTTGTGGTCAGATCTGACCAGTGAGGAGTTGACCTCTGGCATGGAACATCGGTTGCCCATATTGGTAATGACCAGGTCCAGGATATTGCTGCCCCTGGCGGGGGTATGGACAAGCTGATCCAGGGTGCTGGAAATTATGAATTCCATAAAGCATTGATCCAATGAGTTAGTACATGAGTAGTTTTCACAGTTGATGGTGGTGTAGTTGAAATTGCCCATTATTAGAGTATTGGGCTCTACTTTAATATTACCCAGTATATCAAGAAATGTGGAGTGGGCACCCTGGGGCACGGTGGGGGATCTGCAACAAGATGCAACCTGGATTGCAGTCTTGCCCAGTTTTAGTTGCACTTGGATAATTTCAGATGCATTATGTTGAGCAACTAGCCTGGAGGTGTGGATATTCTTAATTAATATGGAGACACCTCCTCCTTTAGTGTTTCAATCCAGGTTAGGTGGCTGAAAGGTGTGGTATGAGTTATAGCCTCATAACGCAGGGGTGCTCTCTGGAGCCTTGAACCAGGTCTCCGTCACTGCACAGATGTCGATGTTCTACATTTTAAGGAGTGCCTCGAGTGAGTGCATTTTGAGGTTTAAGCTTCTAGCATTGAGTAGCATTACCCTCAGATTTTGCTTGCTTATACCTGCTCCGGTGGCGAATTAGTCATTTGAACCTTGCCTTAAAAAGGCACTATAGGGATGGCAAGAGCATTAGCCAGTATCCATAATCCCAGGGGCGACAGATGCAGGGCATCTCTGGGAAAGCATCATGGTCTGTCGATCATGTCATCCCAGGCAGACAGACACCGGATCCCCTTAGAATGACACCAGAAGCTTAGCCAATTGTTGAAGTCAATCATTTTGGCCTTGTATTGTGGTATCATTCTGGGTGATGTCAGAATGCTGCTCAGAGCTAGGGTCATACCTGCCTGGGCTACATGATCAGAGAACCCCTCCATGTCTTTCTTCATGTAGTCCATGGAGGTATGTCTCAGGGCATTCACACCAACATGGACAATGACAGCGTCATATCTGTACTTGTTGTGGAGTGACCTGAGTGCTTGCATTATGTGATGGATCCTGGCACCTGACAGCCAGCTGACAGTAACTTTCTCCTTGTTTAGTCTGGTGAGTGGGACATCAGTGTGCCTGACTACAGAGTCACCTAAGACTAGTGTTATGGGTATGTTGTTTTGCCTTATGGGCTGAAGTTGAGTGGCACACTGATTTTGTGGGCTATGTGTCATTTGGATAGTGTTGGGGGGTGGTGGTTGCTTGCATTTCAGCTTTGGAGGTCTCTGTTGTCTGGGCAGATTTTTAATGAGATCCTCCGTGAATGTAGGTGTGTGTTTTGTGTTACTATGTGCAGCTTTAGGTGGTGTAGGTTTTGATGGACTATGTATTAAGTGTGGTGTGTTGCAGGTGTTTTACCTTCTCCTCTTGATTGTCTAGTACAATTTTGGCTGGAGGGAGGTTGGCATCCAGTTTGACTATATAAGTGCATCTCTCACAGGTTGTAGTGTTGGGTGGTAGGAGGAGAGGGTTGTCACTGTACATGAGGCAATTGCTACATTGCCCCAAGATACCCAGATTCATCAGGTGGACAGGCAAAAATACCAAGAGCTGACCCTTAGACATGCCTGGATAGGTGCTTTTTAATTTAAGTACTAAATACTGTTTTCCTACTAACACATGAGGAAAGATGAGTGCTGCAGTAACTTGTAGATTATTTAGTGCTTGCAATGAGTTTTGAACAAGTGCTGAGCACAAGGAAAGAATTTTGAGTGCTAAAACTAGAAAAGTGGCTAGTTCTAAGGAAAAATTGGAAGAGCAGACTTTCTGGCACTGGAAATCGTTTGACCTTAGTTAAATGACGCTGAGTGATGCACAAAACTGCGCAAACATGAGTTTTTAAACAGAAATATGAAAGGAAATACAAATGTTGGCTGTTTAAATATGCTCTTCCTAAAAAAGTCTAGTAATTCAAACAGCATAAACAAGAAGGAGAGCGTTAGGCAGGATATCCACACTTTGCGTTTGCAGTGGTACCACGTTTCTAAATGAGTTCCAAATGAACCAAAGATGCTTAACCAATACCAGGTTTACAAAGTTCCACACTTTAGCCAATAAATCCCCTTGCAAAAATCCAGCAGTTTTCACTTCACCTCGTATAACAACCAAAGAAACGGATCGACCAAAGTAAATAAACTAATAACTTGATTTTATTAATGTACAATAGATCGGCAAGCACTTTCACCCGTAGGCTTCATCAGGCCACAAATAAAGTATACATTCAGATCACTTTAATATCTTAATAGGTATTAACGTCACTTCCTTTAATTAATATTACTCATTGATCATTTTAAAAAACTTGCGCACCTTTACATACATATTATAAAGCTCAAATCATTATAAAACTTTTAAAAAAGTAGTCAGCACTCTAAATACTTCAAAAATTTTACAACAACTTATATATATATGAATAAAATTGCTATTTGGCTTTTAAAAATATAAGCGTACAAGTTTGATCGTTTTCACATTTTTACCACATTTCACACATCTATTATGTAAGATATGCATGTATATATAACAATAGTATACCAGATGTGCATTTAAATCAAAAGTATTTGTTAATAATCTTAAGCATATGTTCAGTTTTCAGTAATAGTATATGTGCAATAAATCTACATCTAAACTAAACAATGCTATATACCCTTTAGCCAAGTGTCCTTCTTAAGCAATGCTTAGGGTACATGCCTACGAGATGCATACGTTAAAATGTGAGGTACAATAATATTGCTTAAAATGAAGCAAAATGAAAACTAACTACTTATAATTACATGTATCAAAAAATTAATTATCAATTATTAAAATTTTTATAATTCAAAGAACAACATATCAATTTAAAAACATGAAACATAAAATTTTTTGTACTAACTTTATTCTAACTATGTGAAAACCTAACTGATAACGTAGATTAAATCATATACCTATAACTATAATACTCAGGATCATTACTATAGCATGGATATATAGTGGCTTAACATAATGCTACCCCTATCCAATTAATATCCTCTATCTAACTAATGTATATATAGTGTATCATACATAATATGTATTGGGTAATGAGATGGTCCTACTCATATATTAGTAATATAATACTGATACCATGTCTATAATACATTTGTCTATGATACATTATATAATCAAATTGAAACTATATAACATAAAATCTATTCTATCCTTTGGTATTGTACCAAGTCAACTATCTGATTAAAAAACACTTATACTATTTTATTAACTTTTATTCTCCTATCTTTCAGAATAGGCTTAATAGGGACTCTATCATTGAGTCCCGGTTCATGATCTGCTCTAAGCTTAATTATCCATTTGCTTTCATTACGTTCAGTTGTGTTATGTATAGGACCTCTATGTATAGTAGGTTTATTAACGTACATTACCATGAACTTAAAATTATGTTCAATGGAAGTAGAAGCTACATGTTTAGATAGGGCATTTTTATCTGAGCCTATCCTGATGTTATATAAATGCTCCCTTATTCTTTCTCTAAGACGTCTGTCTGTCTTGCCCACGTAAAAAGCTGGGCATAATTGACACATAGCTAGGTATACCACATGTGTTGTTTCACAATCTGCATCACAATAAAATTTAAAAACTTCCTGGATTACTGGATGTTTGAACCTTGCTGATTCATCTATGGTGTTACAAAATTTGCATTTCCCACATGGTCTAGTATTAGCTGGCGACTTCTTACTGTTGTCCATATTATTAACTCTATTTGGACCGCATAACATTCTATAAAAATTTAGCTTATTTTTATAGGTGAATTTAGGCACCCTTCCTACTACTTCAGAAATCACAGGGTCCACTTGTAAAAGTTCCCAATACTTCATATATGCATCTCTAATTTCGTTTACATCTTGTGTATAATATATACCAACTGTCATATTCCTAGGGTTAAAGCTATTTTTTTCTCTACGCTATTTTCCGCTATTTTACTCTGATCAGCAAAGAATGGGTAAGCTCTTCCTTTTCTTAACGCCTCAAGATCAACAAGGGCTTCATCTATTTCCTGTGTCTTATAAGATCTTTGTATAAATTGTTGTTTAAGTTTCTCAATTTCCTGACTATACCCTGTATGGGCTGAATTCAATCTAGATACACGCATGGCTTGTCCTTTCACCACATTCTTAAATACATATTTAGGGTGCATGCTAGATCTGTGTAAATATGAACTCCTATGGCATGTCTTTCGGTGTACTCCTGTATTTAAATACCCATCCAATATTTTTTCAACAAATACGTCCAAATATGATACCTACTCCTGTGATGCTGTCATTGTGAATTTTAGAAATCCTGTTAATGAGTTAATCTCCTGAACAAAGATTTTTAACTGTTCCTCATTTGATTTCCAAATGAGGAACAAATCATCTACAAACCGAACATAAAATCCAACATGTTTTTGGTAAGCTTCTAAAGTAAATAAGTGTTCATTTTCCCAGTTGGCCATTACAAGGTTGGCATAGCTATTGGCACATGATATGCCAGTAGCTACGCCATCCCTTTGAATGTATACCCTTTGCTTAAATGTAAACACATTATTATTTAATACTATTTCCATCAAATAACATATAGTCTCAACCTGTGATGTAGTGTAGGTCTGTGCTTGTAATAAGCATTTACGTATACTTTCAATT
>NC_056729.1:1999068835-1999178835 GCF_019279795.1 Protopterus annectens | reverse complement strand
TATTCACAAAATCCTAGTTGAAATTATGCATACAGCTTACTACCACTCCTAGGATTCAAACCTTGGCTGTTTCTGCTAAAAATACAACAAGTTTGTGTTTCATCAGAACAAGATATTGAGAAACTTCTGTCTTTTCCTTGTATGTTTTTTGTCTCATTCTCTCTTTGTTGTACAATCTGACCTTGTAATTACAACATTCTTATACATACATTCTTATACATACATTTTAATATAGCAGAATGTGGAAAAAAGTTAGTGTGGAAAACAGATAACAGTGGTTATCACAACATTACTATTCAGATATCAGATCTTGGTGCATGAAACATTTCATATCAGTTAATCTCATGTCTCACAGAGGCACTAACTTTGTCAGATGAGACTTGATTGTTTAATGCTTTCAGAGCTATAGTTGCTGTGCATAACCTGTACACATTTCAATTCATACAATATCAGAGTAAACACAACCAGTCCAGAGTTTTGAGTTTTATTGACAGGCAGTTACAGTTTTATTTATATATAACCTATATGAGACTATTACTGTAATATTGTCTGGTTTATTCAGTACAAACCATACCCATTTTTAATACTGCCAGGTGACATTCTGCTCCTTTATATTTATTTGGTATGAATACTGCAAGCTAGATTGTTTACTCACCAGCCTCGTGATGCAGCCTTTTCAACCTGCTTGCATGGGCTTCCTGGTTCACACCCTGCTCAGTGGGAACTGTAAAGAAGATAGAGAAACATTTATGCATACCTATCTATCACATACACAGGCTGGACTTTGTTAAACAGTTATTGATATGAATACTTACACATGCCTGGGACATCACCCCTCTGCCATGCTTCTTGGACCCACTGGTCCAAAAGCTCCCTCTTCCTCTGCTTCAAGTCAGCATAGTGGTGCTGGACCTGTTCGCCAGTCCAAGGGATGCCAGTGGCACTGGTGAGATCATGGGCAAGACTTTCCCAGGCCTCCACTTTGTATTTGGAGCCCTGGTACTGGTACTACAGCAGTCTCACATCATGGTTTTTGACAAGGAGTCCTACCATGACCTTGGACTCCTGTATGCTCCAGCACTGCACCCAAAAGTGCATACCCTTTCCAACATCAGCCATACTGCCTACAATGGGGAGCTACAACCGGTTATGGGCTGTATTCCTGCCTGCAAGGTTTAAATACTACTGATTTCCTACACTTTGCCATGATTGGATGTTTTGAATATGCTGAGCTAAGCTATGGGCAAACCTGCTTAGCTAAGGTTGGAAGTGTTTAAAGGGGCAGGTTCAGCACTGTTTACCAATGGGCAAATCTGATTAACTGGGCTACTCATTGCTTACCATTCATATTTAAGCAATGCTTATACCTGGTAAGCATAGCTGTGCAATGCTTAGCATTGCTTAAGTTTATTTTATAGACTATATGGGATTGATTCATCATTCCTGACATCTTATAATTTTGTTTACCTTCTCTGCAATCCCCCTATGTGTTTTCATTGCATTTATTCTTGTGTGACTATACTGTATGGGGCACTTGTGTTTATATGGGGGTTTCAAACTTTATTATACTGACACCTCACATCTGGACCTACTACACTACTTTGGATAATAAATACATGTTATTTACTACCTAATTATAAAAGAAAAATATGTACTACTTTCACATATGAAATGCAAATTGGCTTCAGTGGGGATCGAACCTGGAACAACTATTGCAAAACAAACATACACTGTAAGAATCTCCATGTGTTCTGACTGGAGTGCTTCTCAAGGCTTGCATATACTGTTAGAATCTTCTTGTGTTCTGACTGGGGTGATTCTTAAACAATCTGGAAATATATCACTGACTAGTATATTTCTTGGCACTTTTAAGACTTCTACATTGTCTTAATTTTTGCCTGACTGAATTATTTTATATATTTGCTGACATTGTTTTCTGTTTTCTCATCTGTTTTGAAACTAATTACCCCCCTATTCCCGTGGTGTTGTTAAAGTTTATAAAACTGGTCTAACTGATCATTTTTAAGTGTTTTTCAACACTGAACTGTTGAGGGCTACACACTCAAGTGTGATAGCAATTTTTCTGCTTTAAATGTGTTTTACTGTATCTGTTTTAATTTTTAGAAAAAAAAAACAAGCAAAAAACAAAAAAAATCCTATCTGTCTACCTGTTTCCCGCCTTTCTATAACCAGTAGAATCCGGTTTTTAGATTTTGCTAAATTCTGGGCTGTTTTGTAGTTTTTGTGTTGTCCAGACCTTACTAAGATAGAAGAAAGCTTATCTGTTCTTCAGTGAGAGTGGTGAGCTTTGAGCAGCCTATCTGTCACTGGTGGAGTGGTTTCAGCTTAAAATCTGAAGTTTTATTGGCCATTTTGGGCGATCTCTATCCATTTCATCTTTCTGTTTAAAAAAAAATTGTTTGCAAGGTTTTTGCAGTTCTATTACCTCAGCAAGATCCTGCCTGGGTGTCCTGCAGAGTTCTACAGCAGCAGAGAGAGAAAAGGGAAACTTTGAGTGGATAAAGTACCTCTGTTTTGCTTTTTATTGCTTATTTTCACTAGCCGCACTATTCCAAGTTTTTTTTATTAACTCTGCAACTTATTTGAAATGTTATTTTGAATCCTGATACTGTTTGTTTGCACTTTAACTGATTATTTTTAAGTGTTTTTCAACTGTTGAACTGTTGAGGGCCATTTTTCTGCTTTATAGGTGTTTGTTTTACTCTATCATTTTTAATTTTTGAAAAAAAAATCTTATCTCTCTACTCGTTTCTCACCTTTCTATAACCAGTATTGTCAGGTTTTCAGATTTTGCTGAATTCTGGGCTGTTTTGTAGTTTTTGTGTTGCCCAGACCTTAATAAGATAGAAGGAAGCTTCTCTGTTCATTGGTGAGAGTGGTGAGCTTTGAGCAGCCTATCTGTCGCTGGAGGAGTGGTTTCAGCTCAGAATCTGTAGTTTTATTGGCCATTTCAGGCTATTTCTATCCCTTTCATCTTTCTGTTTAAAAAAACCCGTGTTTGTGTAGTTTTGCACATCACGCACCACCGTTTAACTAGGGATAAACTATTCCCAGTGCCAGAATGTCTGCTCTTCTAATTTTCCCTTAGAACTAGCCACTTTTCTAGTTGTAGCACTCAAAACTGTTTCCTACACATTACTGCAGTACTCAACTTTCCTCACTTGTTAGGAGGAAAACAGTTTTAATACTTAAATTAATAAGCACCTATCCAGGCATGTCTAAGGGTCAGCTCCCGGTATCTTCCCCTGTCCACCTGATGAATCTGGGCATCTTGGAGCAATGTAGTAATTGCCTCATGTACACTGACAACCCTCTCCTCCTACCACCCAACACAATCTGTGAGAGATGCACTTATATAAGCAAACTAGAAGCCAAGCTCTCTCCAGCCAAGACTTACTAGACAGTCAAGAGGAGAATGTAAACACCTGCACCACACCACACTCAATACATAGTCCATCAAAACCTACACCACCTAAAGCCGCATGTAGTAACACAAAACACACACCTACATTTGCGGATGCTCTCAATAAAAATCTGCCCAAACAACAGAGACCTCCAAAGCAGAAATGCAAGCAACCACCACCCCCCAACACTATCCAAATGACACATAGCCCACAAAATCAGTGTGCCACTCAACCTCAGCCCATAAGGCAAAACAATGTACCCAACACACTAGTAATAGGTGACCAGGCTAAACAAGGAGAAAGCTACTGTCAGCTGCCTGTTGGGTGCCAGGATCCACTACATAATGCAAGAAATCATGTTACTCTACAACAAGTATAAATATCACTCTGTCATTGTCCATGTTGGTGTGAATGACATGAGACATACCTCCCTGGACTACATGAAAAGAGAAATGGAGGAGCTCTCGGATCATGTAGTCCAGGCAGGTATGACCCTAGCCCTGAGTAGCATCCTGCCATTGCCCAGAATGATACCACAATACAAGGACAAAATGATTGACTTCAACAATTGTCTAAGCTTCTGGTGTCATTCTAAGGTGATTCAGTGTCTGTCTGCCTGGGACAACATGATTGACAGACCACGATGGTTTGCCAGAGATGGCCTGCACCTGACACCCCTGGGATTCTGGATACTGGCTAAGGCTCTTGCCACCCCTATAGTGCCTATTTTTAGGCAAGGTTCAAATGACAAACTCACCACCAGAGCAAGTATAAGCAAGCAAAATCTGTGGGTAATGCTACTCAATGCTAGAAGTCTAAACTTCAAAATGCAGTCACTTGAGGCACTCCTTAAAATGGAGAACATCGACATCTGTACAGTGACGGAGACCTGGTTCAAGGCTCCAGAGAACACCCCTGCATTACCAGGCTATAACTCATACCACACCTTTAAGCCACCTAACCTGGACTGAAACACAAAAGAAGCAGGCATGTCCATATTCATTAAGGAAACCCACACCTCCAGGCTAGTTGCTCAGCATAATGCATCCGAAATTATCCAAGTGCAACGAACACTGGGCAAGACTGCAGTCCAGGTTGTAGCATGTTACAGATCCACTGCCATGCCTCAGGATGCTCACTCCATGTTTTTTAATATACTGGGTAATATTAAGGTACAGCCCAATACCTTAATAATGGGTGATTTCAACTACCCCGCCATCAACTGGGAAAACTACTCATATACTAACTCATTTGCTCAATGCTTTCTGGAATTCATAAATTCCAGCGCCCTGGATCAGCTTGTCCATACCCCAACCAGGGGCAGCAATATCCTGAATCTGGTCATTACCAATATGGGCAACTGATGTTCCATGCCAGAGGTCAAGTACTCACTCGTCAGATCCGACCACAAGCTAATCACCCTAGACATCAATATCCCACCCCCATTAAGAAAACCACCATAAAAACTTCTCCAAAGCCAACTTCATGCTTCTTAAGACAGAAGTGGCAAGCTTCATGACAGCCATACAGATAGAAAATAGAGGTACAACTACTGAAACCTGTACAAATGGACTGTATAAGCACATACACGAGTGCATGGATTGTGCCAACCCCAAAAGAACCAAGACGCTATCCTCCAAAAAAGGAAGCCAATCTAGTGGTCCCCTGCCATAAACAAACTCTACAACAGAAGGAAGAAACTGTTGCAAAAAAGGGTAAAATCCCCTGATTGCAAGAACTCCCTGGTCAGCCTCAGTAAGAAGGTGAGATCCCTCATAAAATCCTCTAAAGCTAGTTACAAAAATAAAATTGCCATTGATTCTAAAGACAACCACAAATCATTTTACAGCTATGTCAAGAATCTCACTGGCGAAACTTAGATCTGCTCTGAGGTACAGCACAATGGCACTAGATATACAGAACCAACTGATATTGCCAACATCCTGGCAGATTGGCTCAGTGCAAACTTCAGACCCCCTCACCCCCCAAAGGGCCCTCTACTGGAAGGCAAAGCTCCTGTAATCATGACTGCACAAGTAAAGACCGCACTCTCCAAAGCCAGGAACACAGCATCCATGGGACCTGACAACATCCCAGGCTGTGTTGTGCATGAACTAGAGAATGAACTGGCACCCCACCTAAGTACCATGTTCAATCATAGCCTCACTTCAGGCTTTGTGCCTACTGAATGGTGAACAGTGGCGGTTATCCCACTCCACAAAGGGAGAACCACCACAGACCCCGGGAACTACCGCCACATTAGCCTGATGTGCCTGGTCTGCAAGGCCATGGAATGTATCATCTTGGAGCTTATAAACAAGGACATAGGTAACCTCCAAACTCTGGACCCCACTCAGTTTGGGTTTGTAAAAGGTAGGTCATGTCTTCTAAACCTGACTGACTTCTTTGAAGCAGTCACCAGTGCTGTGGACGAGGGTAAGGTGGTGCACACAGCCTATCTTGACCATGCCAAGTCTTTTGACACTATCCCCCACTCTGGGATTATAGATAAACTCACTAGACTGGGCATAAATCCCTATGTCACTAGATGGATGGCCAATTGGCTCACTGACAGAACCCACACAGTGAAAGTAGCCAACTCCAAATCAAACTTCAAACCAGTGACAACTGGAGTACCAAAGGGCTCAGTCCTGGGTCCTCTCCTGTTTGGTATCTACTTCTTAGAAGTCCAGGCTAATACAGCAGGTCTTTGGCTAAGGAAGTTCACAGATGACTGCAAACTAGGTGCCATAACTGAATCTCATAATGACATTCTAGAAAGCGGCCTCACTGAGACTGATGCTTGGTGTCAAAGTCATGGCCTCAAGCTCAATGCCAAGAAGTGTATTGTCATCCCCTTGGGAAAAACACTGTACCCATGAACTACCACATAGGTGGTAGCCTACTAAACACCAAAAGTGTAATAAGAGACCTTGGGACATAGGTGGACAGTAGTCTCTCCTTTGATAATCACATTGCCACAGTAGTCAGGAAATCCTTCTACGTGGCACACCTCATCACAAAGGGGTTCACCGCCAGAAAAAAAGAGGTCTTTGTTCCTCTCTACTCATCTCTCATCAGACCCCATTATAGATTACAACACCCCATTTGGTATGTACCTCACAAGACATCTACAACAACTGGAAGGGCCACAGAAATACCTCACTAAGAGGATTACCAGCCTCAAACAGATGCCATATGCAGACCGTCTCAAAAAACTCCAGCTCTACTCCATCACTTATCACATACTCAGAGGTGACCTCTGCCTAACATACAAAGCCATGTCAAACCCAGATCTGTTGGACATGCTACACTTAAAGAAACCCCAATTCCTCTGAGCCACATGCTCCTGGAACCTAAACTTTGCCACCACAATAAACAGAACATTCTGGAGGGATAGATTCCTGTCTCAGAGACTTCCCATGCTCTAGAACAGACTACCCATTCATGTCAAGCAAAGCTCCTCATTAGCCCTCTTATCAGCAATTGAATGGGAAATAGGAAATTCACCCCGGGGATCACTTCTGTGGCACTGCTAGACAGGGGCACAGGAAAATAACTTTCTTGGGTGGCAAAAGCCAGGGAACTTTTTTGGCTAGGCTTATATAGGCCCCAGGGCCGATAGCCTAATACCTACCTATGAATTTATGAACCTAAATGCTCTACCCACTTCGCTATTTCTGCATTGCTACTTTTAAAGTATATTCCTATTTAGTTCCTTGTGATGTGTAAGCTAGTCTGAGCAGAGCTGCGTGATGTGCACACCCACTCCGCTACCCTTAAACTTTATTGCAGACTGAAAAAAAAATTAAATAGATGTGTTTTATTTTTTTAATGTAGGGGTATGCACATTGCTTTCTGCAACATTATCTGTGGGGGCTGTGCTTTTCAAATGATGATGACATGGCAGGCTTTGCATTTGAGAGGTATGCTTTATGGGCAGTAACAGTGTCCCCCATAGCTCTCAACTGTACAAATTTTCACAGAATGTCCAGATTTTTACCTTAGATTTTTGGTCCATTTTTCATACGATTGTGGCTTTCTAGCAGATTAGTGGCAAAGCATTAAAGACTGCAGTTAGGAAATAACTTTATAAATTTGTGAGAGTAATATTTCACATCTGTCCCTTGTTTTTTATGACTTTGTCCAGATTTCCTCTGAGGTTGAGAGGTAATGGTGTCCGCGGACGTTCTCGTTTACTTTACACTGCTGTATGATAATTATGGAGTCAGGGGGCATGTGTATGGTTAGAGCACTGCTCTCAGACACACACCCTGTGCTCATAGACAGAACTGTGTCTGTATTAGAGCATGGCAGTGTGCCTTCATGAATATGCATGGGGCGCTGCTGTGCTGCATGGGAATGGTCCCTTCCATGCAAGAATAAGCTATTCTTATGTAGTTGAGCAACATGTCAAGTTAGCACAAGTTCTAAAACTGCTCTTAAGTAAAACGAAAATGATATCAAATACATTTAAATTAATAGCAAATATTAAATATCAAAGTACTATTCTTTTTTTCAAATTTTGGGAAAGAAAAGATAACACCATAACAGACAATCAAAAGTAATTAGCTATTATACTATGAAACTGACACCATACAAAAAGTTAATATACACACAGATCATGATCTTCAACAATGCCTACCATACACCTGTCCACCTTAACAAATTCAACCTATCTAAGTCACCCTATTGCTCCTTCTGTCCTAACAAAGAGGCAGATATCCTCCGCATCTTTTGGAGCTGCAAAACAGTTTATAAACTATGGTGCTCACTTAGATTCCTTCTAGAGAAATCAGTGTATTCAAAATTCGCATCGTCATGGGAAACAGCTATACTGCATATATTCAAATGCAATAATAATAATTTCTCTAAACACATTATAATAACACTATGCACCCTATTAATAGCTTACATAGCAAAAAACAAAAACTGGATAGACAGATCAAGACTAACCTGGTCAGAATACAAAAGCATGGCGGAAAAACATATATTGGCCAAGAAGCTTTATACAAAAAGTCAGAAGAACCAAAGCTATTATCAAAGGTACTGCAAAGCATTAATTGATATTCTGTCATAAACAGTATGTTAAATACTAATTATATACAGATAGTAAACACATCACTTTGTTGAGACTAGTAACCACAATAATTAAGGTGACATATTTGTATGTATGTATATAAGGTTTAGTACAGTAGATTGTTATTATATAGGTTGATGTTATACATCTAATATTGCTTGCACTTGTAAAATAATGTACAAGAGAGCTGCTATATGATAAAAGCTCTTGGAATAACTTATAATATAACCATATCCTCGTAGTAACAGAAATGGTAATTCTACTTAATTTGAATGTTAATGAGTAAAGTGGGCAATAACTATTATTACATGCTTGTGGTATGTACTCTGTAACATCAACTGTACCACATGTATATGTCTTGTAACGCAATCTGTACCACATGTATATGTCTTGTTATCTTTTTCTGCATGCTTTGTGAACAAATATTTAATAAAAAGTAATTTGATAAAAAAAAAAAAAGAAGAAGCTATTCTTGCACGGAAGTTTGCTGAATCCCAGGGAGAGTCTTTACTCTGATAAACTTGTTTAGTTATGAACCTCTGGTGACTTTGTAACTGTGTGATGTGTTTAGATAGGTGCATACAATAGGGGCATTATAGCCTACTGAGAAAATATAACTTTTTTGACTAGGATGAGATACCTTTGTTACAAACTGGGCTACACAGAAGGATTTCCTGAATATTGTTGCTGCATTGTGGTCAAGACATAGGGAGCTGCCTACAAGGCTGTCTAGATCTCTGATGACAACATAATTCTAGAGTAGGATGATGTCTATAAATGTAAGTTGTTTTGTTTACCAAAGGAGACAGTGCTACATCTCTTTGCATTTAACTTATGCCCATTTCTGAATGCATCATTGATTAGTGTGTTTAATCCTTGCTGGTATCATCTTCTGAGTGAATAACAAAACCAACTTCCAGTGGTTGACTAATTTAGTTAGCCATATGTCCTGTTTAGTAGTCTAGAAATCCATGAAGTAGATAGATACCGAATAGAAGTGATCTGATTATGGATGTCTACCTTTTTGCTTTCTGGGGTGGCTCCTGTTACTTCAGTTAGACATATTCTATTAGCTAGTTTGTTATCTGTCTTACAATATAGGTGTTTGTGTTTAGCCATGCACATTTATGTGGAATACCAGCATGAGGAACATAATCAAAAGTCTTGGCTAGACCCAGGTACACATTATGAACTGCACAGCTGTTATCTGCATATTCAATAACTTTTTACTAAGTCTTTGAGTCTTTAATTTTTTATTTACTTTTACTAAGTTAAATGATCTCCCTTTGGCAATTCCATATTGTTATGGGCTATACATTGTTTTCATAGGTGAAGTTTTAATTGTGCTTTAAATGATTTTGCATTCTGAATGGATTTTAGTGGTACTGGGATGTGGTTCCATAGTTTAGCTACACTGTTTGAATATATTCACCTGGAGTTTTAGATGATTTGGCTACAGCGATTAGTGATTTTTCTTTAGAGCTTAAATTCTCTTAGCAGAGTAGTATTGTATTAAATAGTAAAGGGCTGGCCAATTTTCTGGCTTATACAGAAGCCTGTGTATTGTACTTGAGCTAGGAAATGTGGTAGTTGTAACCAGTTTAATTGTCCAAGGGCTAGGCAGTGGTTTATTCTATAGTTTACTGCAATGTGTCTATTTTATTGTAACATTGTTCAAGTCTGTACAGTTGTGTGACTTGAAGGTTAGTGAACATTGGGGAAGCATAGAGGAGAGAGTGGCAGTAAGAAAGTAGAAGATGTACATCTTCTAGCTGTACCCGTGAGATAGGTTTTTATTCTATACAATGTACCTAGTTTTTGATAAGATGTTTAACCACATATGATACATGGTGGTTGAATTTCAGTCGGTCATCTATGTTGATACCCATTAGCTTTATGTATTTTACTTGTTCTATCTTGGTGTTATTGGCAGAGGCAATAATAAATACTGTTATTTTGGTAGAAATGTATTTTGAAGTAAAAGGAAGTAATTTAGTTATTCCATGGTTTAGAAGTAGTTGTGAATTATTTAGCCACGGTTCAGTCAATATGAAGGACTGGTGTGTAAGTTTTTGGAGGTCAGAGGAAAATTTGGCTGAACAGATTAGGATGAAGTCATCAGTGTATTGAACTAAGGTAGTATTGTATTGAATTAAGGCAGTATTTTTGTAGCAGTGTAGAGATCATTGATGAATATATTTAAAAGTATGGGGCCTAGTATAGATCCCTGTGGGACACCAGTAGTGACAGGCAAGAAGGCAAAGAAATCATTTTTCCATTTTGCTGCTTGTACTCTGTTTAAGAGGGCACCATGGAAACATTTCAGTAAAGAGTTGATGAGCCATAAGGATGGGTGATTATGTAAGAATTTCTGGTGGGAAACAGTATCAAAAGCTTGTAATAAGTCTATGAAGATGATGTATATTACACTTCTGGCATTTGTACTGGTCTTGATAGTATTTAAAAAATTATTGAAGCATTAATTGTACTGAGATGAGGATGGAATCCATATTATGTTAAAGGCAGAAGCTGGTTATCTATTAGATAACTGAGAAGTTGCATATATAAAGACTTTTCTAATGTTTTTGATAGGGATGAAAAAATGCAATTGGCCTATAGTTTGAAAGATCTGTATTGATTCAACGCTTATGCAGTGGAATAACGTATGATTGCTTCCATCTCTAGTGCAATTTACTTTCAGATATGGATTCATTTATCAGAAATAAAACTGGATATGCAATGGCCTAAGCTGCTATTTTAAGATATGCACCAGGTAAATTGTCAGGGGCAGTCCCAGTAGGGTTTAATTTTTTGAGGATTTTTTGATGGTATCTGTGGGGAGAAACATCGAATGAGGCTATTTGACTAAGCAGGTACATCAAGAGCTGGTTAGTTATTGGCTGTGCAGTCTGTATAAAGTGGGTATTAAATTGGTTGTCTGTGGTATTGTTTTATTACTGTGTGTTTGGTGTTGGCTGTGTAACTTGTCCTGGATTTAATAGTCCATTAGTGGAGGCTCAAAACAGTTTTGGATTATTACTGTAAATGTATTAATTGGTTGAGTAATAAGTTTTCCTATCTTTGGTGCTAAATTGTTTTGTTAGGTTTTTTAGTTGTCTCTGTTCTAGTACAGTTGGAACTGTTTTATTTTTTGTCCAGATTTTCCATGTTTTGACTCTTTGTTTCATGAGTTATTTAGAGAGCAGGGATAACCATGGGGTAGTGCTAACTTTGTCTCTTTTCATTCTGATAGTGGCTAGTGTGTTTATAGGTTAATAGGTAAGTACTAGGCAATAAGTCTGCAGACTATTACCAGCCTTGCCAAAAATTCTATATCTAGTGTAAAATACCAGCTTTGCCACTGTTTTAAAGTAAAACTATTAAGAACTTCAGTGCACCACCCTCAAAGTGATAATCTAATGGAGCAGTTTATGCTAAAGAAGGCCATATATTTAGATGGAAAGAAATGGGACAGTTACTTATTTACCTCTTGTTTGTTGTAAGAAAGGTACACCAGTCTTCAACATTATTGTACTCCCATTTGAATTACTATATGGGTGGCTTCTCCAAAGCTTGCAGGATGTTACTAAGGAGATATGGGAGAAAGGGGAAAAAAATAAAGGTTTAATAACACGATTCATAAACTTGCATGATAGGTTGAAAATAGTGATGCCAAGAGCAAATAAATATACAAAGATTACCAGAAATGCACTAAATGATACATAACAAGAATGCTAATCTCAGGGAATTTAAAGCAAGGGATAAAGTATTAATAACAGTCCCTTCAGCTGAGAAAAAATCTTAGCAAGATGGCATGTTCTCTTTGAGGTGACAAGAAAAAGAATGTCATCAATTACAAGAAGCCCAGGGCATATACACCACATACATGTTAAAAGGACAGAGAGAAGCTGAAGCTTTTGTAGTCAGGCTGGGAGATAATAAAGATGCCAAGAGTATGGTAACGAGAATACTCTCCCTGCTGTTCAAGTGGATTGTCTAAAGCCCAGAAACTAGAACTAAAAGATTTTTACTGATAAATAAAAAGTGTTTTTTCAGACCAACCTGGCAGACAAATCTTAAATCAGCCACATTTTAAAATTGTACTAAAGAGAAAGTGAACTTGAAACCATGTGAGGTGCCAAAGCCTACAAAGAATGGCAGTATATGAAAAAATCAGACATTTATGTAAACTGAGAGTAATTAATGAGTCAGAAAGTGAATGGAACAGTCCAACTGCCATAGTTTCTAAACTGGACTGCACCGTAAGATTTTGTAATACCCTCAAGAAATTGAATGAGATATCCAAGACTGGCATGAATCCGATGCCTACAGTAGATAAGCTCGTGCAGATGCTAGGCAGGACAAGAATTTTGATGATTTGAGATATGATCATGAAATATTTGGGTCGCGTAAAGTGTACCATTTCAGAAAGGTTATTTGTATCCCACAATACATTGTAAATAGTGCAGATCCAGGAGTTTCATAATGAGGAGGGGGGGTAGTAATTGTGCAAGTCCTCCTTCTCATACTCCCTACCACTATCCACAACCCTACTTGTCAGTGTGTGTGTGTGTGTGTGTGTGTGTGTGTGCGTGTGTGTGTGTGCGTGTGTCTGTGTGTGTGAGTGGGTCTCTGTGCGTGTGTGTGTGTGTGTGTGTGTGTGTGTGTGTGTGTGTGTGTGTGCGCATGTGTGCATGTGTATGCGAGTGTGCGAGCGTGTGCATGTGTGTGCGTGTGTGTGTCTGTGCGTGTCTGTGCGTGTGTGCGTGTGTGTGTGTGTCACTGTGTGTGTGAGTGTGTCTGTGTGTGTGTGTGTGTGTGTGTGTGTGTGTGTGTGTGTGTGTGTGTGTGTGTCTATATCTCTACACACAGACACACACACACACACACACACACACACACACACATATATATATATATATATATATATATATATATATATATATATATATATATTTATATCACACACAAAAAATCAGCCAGACATAGTAAAACTGTAACAAATGCATGTGCCATGGGAAGCAGACACTGATGGATAGATAAATCAATGCGCTAACATGAAAAAGTGAATCCAGTAGAAAGTCATTCTAAATACAAAGAGATATTTTGTACTTATTAATACAGTGCCAGAAGGAATAAAAAAACTGAGAACAGTCTCTCGCTATGGGTTTCTCAGTTAGAAAAAGAATTCATAATCAAAAATCACCTTATATACTTAATACAAAACAAATGATACATTCACTTGACCAAATCACATGACCTCCAATAGCAAAAAGCAATTATTACCATAGCATATCAAAGACAAATTTAATACATTTCATACAATAAAAAGAATAGAAAAAGAATCATAAAAACAATAACAAAAAAACCCACAAAACTCATGTGTTAATAACAGTTGACAAAGAAGTATAAAAAATGATTAACGTATTTAAAATGAAATGTTTGCATTAGATACAAAGATATTTAGAGCTGGATTTATTTATTTATTTATTCCACTTTGATCCAATTTAATCCTAGTGCACATCATACACCTGCCCTGGGATTCAGGAACAAATTACACAATGCTTTCGGAAAAAATTTATGAAGATTGATAGCTCGCAGGGTAAAACCTATCCAGAGACATAGGTGGCACCATTGTGAAAGCAGGTTAAATTGCATGGCTGGCATCTTATGCTAATGACAGTATAATGATATAGGAATGACATACAATATATTGATGAGCCCCACAGCAAATGCAGATGAGAGAAACCATATGGAGGACCAATTCATAAATGTATAAAAATAAATTTTTTGGTGAATAGGAAAACAGCTCATACAACAGTGGTATGCATAATAGCAGCCATAGCGGCGCAGCACACATTACAGGTCAGCATTGCAACCAATGTCAGCAGCAGGCCATACCTTCACCCTTTGCATCACAGAAGGCTTTGACTGTGTCTAACATGCCACTGCCTTCACAACAGGGACATAGTCGATCGCTATCATGTAGACAGAGATACCATACAACAGCTGGTAGACATGACATGTGTCTTCCTTACATGAACTCTCATGGAATACTGATCCTTGGAGACACTAAGGTGTATGCAGCTTTGAATATTTTTCCTATAGAGACCTTCTCATATTAGTGCAGTTTATTATTTGTTTACTGGAAAAGGCCAACTTGGAACAAGGCCAATTGTCAGCAGAGGCTTGGGGAGAAACACTCCAGATGTATGTCTTTGCAATGTGGGAGGAAACCAGAGTACCCAGGGAAAATCCACACAAACACAGGGAGGACATGCAGACTCTGCACAGAAGGTGCTCCAGTTGAGAATTGAACCAGTGAACCTCTTGCTGTGAGGTGAGAGTGCTACCGCTACACCACTGCACCATGCAGTTGTTTAAATTATGGAGCTACAAGAGATCCTGGACTACTGAGACCTTAATGTTGTGGAAGGCAAAGCAGAGGTCACCCCTCAATTGTCTATAGGACACTGAATAAAGGGTCAGTGCTTCCAGTCATTCCTGGTATCTTAGGGTTCTTAAACCAGAGATCATTTTAGCCAGGAAGCTCTGAGGTCTTTTCAGCTGTTTGATATGTCCAGTGAGGTACATCCCAAAGGATACATTGTAGTCTATGATTGGCTTAATTAATGCAGAATGTAAAGGGACAATGACTTCTTTAGATCAAGATGATATTCCTTTTGGGATCAGTATTTCCAGATTGCTATATCAACATGATGATCAACAAGAGGGAATTCTAAACCTGCATTCCAAGGTCTCTGACTACATTCTCATTTTGAAGTGAGGTGTTGTCCATGCTAAAAGCTGGAGGAAGGACTGACTACAGAATGTGACACTATTGTACTTTTTATTTTGCATTTAGTCTGTTATTTGTACACCAAATATTGACAACTGTAAGATCTTGCCTGATGCGGGTCTGGGTATTAGAGGTGGATTTGAGAACTGCACCCAGTTTATGGAAAATGCAAGCTTGGTTATCCAGAGATCTTGATTTGTGGCCTGGAGATCCAACAAGCAGAGGCTAAACAATAGAAGTCCTAGAATGTTGGCTCTTTCAGCCAATTTGCTGTCCATCTTACTACATAGAGATCTATCTGAAGCATGTTAGCTTGTTTGTTATGCTATCTCGAGGAATGATATGACATGCTTTGGTCATATATGATGTATTTTGTGTTTACAGCCTGACTGCTGTCAACACCCTGTGTTTTCGTTTCAACAAGTTAACCAAATTAATTAGACAGGCTCTAGTCTTGACAAAGTGAAACTTCTGTGGTTCTAACTTGATAGAATTTTTAATATCATAGTTAAACAGGATAGTTATGATAGGTCCTGCTGTTTTGCAGGTAAGATGTGTTAAACATAGGGGGGGTCTAGCCTATTTGCTAGCCATCTTACTACATAAGGATCTATTTGAAGCATGTTAGCTTGTTTATTATGCTGTCTTAAGGAAAGATATGACATGCTGTGGCCAGATATGATGTATGCTGTGTGGACAGCCTGACCCCTGTGAGCAGCCTGTGTTTTCCTTTCAAGAAGTTAACCAGATTAATTAGATAAGCTCTAGTCTTGATAAAGTGAGACTTCTGTGGTTGTAACTTGATACAATTTTTAATATCATAGTTAAACAGGATAGTTATAGGTCCTGCTGCTTTTCTGGTAAGACTTGTTAAATTGAGGGGTCTATATTCTCTGGGGTCAGTGGTGAGGCTGCCCTTGTGAAGTGGCTACTGCTGAGCACCAGACATAGGCTTAAGTTGAGTAGATTAAGGAGCAGCTCTGCCAATGTTTGTTTAGTATTATCTGTTAAGTATCCAGGTATATTATCAGGTCCCTTGGAAGATATATTTTAGCCCTGGAGTGCACTTTAAAGAAGTGCTTTTAAAGACAGTGAGAGGTGAGAATATTCAGGAATAGGTGGAATTTGTATAAATACCACTGCAGTGATGTTTGCATTAAATTTGTTTGTTAGTGTAGCTAGTGCCATTTGAATAAGCTATACGCAATTTTGGATGTTATTTCTTCATTTTCTGATATAGCTAAACAAAGATTTGTACTTATCCTTAGCTTTCTGTTGCTTGCCTAAGTTAATGGTATTTTAATTCTCTGACAATTCCTTAATTTTAACCTTGATTTGAGTGTCAGTTTTTCTGCTATTTACTTTAAGGATCTTTTTCTTTTGCTGAATAGTGTATTTATGTTTTGCAGATGACGAAAATAATCCACTCTTAAACTTCCCATTATATTTAGCACTGGTTTGGACTGCTAGAGTTATACGTTTATGTAGGTGAACACTGAATTTTTTTGTGTACTACTTGCTATATCAATATCTTGAGTGATACTCTTATTGCAAATTTGAAGACAAAATTGGGAATCTTCACCAGATAATCGTTGAAGATTTGTACATCTGACATCCATTACAGTCAGCCTGTAAATGTTTCATCTCCCAAACCTCTGCTTAAATTTATTAAGGGCATCTGAACTTGTCAGAGATTTGGGATGCATGGCTAGGCTTAAAATACCGCTTGTGGTCATTAGCATAGTGAACACCTATGAACCTATTAACTCTGATGTAATAGTATTCACTGGTTTCAAGATTTTAAAGGTAAAGGTTACTGATTTATGATCAGACTAAACTTGGGAGGGAGATGCCAGAGAATGGTACATACAACTGCTACATTTGTAATTATTTCATCATTTTAATTTACAGTACAACAAACTAGATGAATAACAATGTGTGACAGTCCTAATATGTGACAATCCCACTATCTTTTCATACACCAGTGCAACTGATTAGAATTAAGGAAAGAATGTAAACACATGTACCACTGTGCATGCTATGCTATGTTGTCTGTATCTCAGACATGCCTGTAGAGGATGAACAGTGGCCTTGAGCATCTTTATGCATATGGCACAGATTTGCCCTAACCTGTATTGCTGACATAAGGTAATTCCAGCCTAGTACATCCCTAAGAGAGACATGAGATGGTGCATCTACCTCAGCTTGCACATCCAGGTCTACATCAGGTATCAAATTCCTGAGCAGGGAGAACAAGAACTTTCTCAGTGTCAGTCAGGGTGCTCTGTGTTGGTAGGCCTCCATATGTGGGATTTTTTTCCTGTGTAATGGTACAGGCCTTCTGGTGGTTATGCTAGATCAAGATGGTGACCTGCCACAAACTTGATGGACAGCCCTGTTGTAGCCAACATCAGCATTCATGACTACCAATAGCTCATGCCATGAACAATGCAAGATTACAGATTTGCTTTTATCCATTTCTAGGATCTGCCACTCATGTTCACAGAGGGCCTGTAATAGCACTTCTAGCTCTTCCTGGGATAACAAATTTATACCACTTAGACAAACTCGCTTCCTAATATAATTTAAATCAGAACTAAACGAACACTTAGCTAACACATGGATTTCTACCTGCCTATTATCTGGTTAAACCTAACTTACTTAAAGCACCTACTTCCCACAACAGACTACTGATTTCCATCCCTTACAGAATCTTTAAGAAAATAACTCCTTCATTCTGAGACTACATATCTCACTTACTTCCTCCCTGACTGCAAAGGCCCACTCCTATCCACAATATCCTTATATATCTTAATACTTCTCCCCTCCCCTCCCCAATCACCCATTATGCCTCTCTCTCTTTCTCACACACACACACACACACACACACACACACACACACACACACACACACACACACACACACACACACACACACATGCTTTACTCCTATTTCTCTACTATAATACTACTTGCTCACCCTTTCCTCTAAACCACCTACCTATTTTTCCTCAGCAAAATAATCTGTTCTTCTCTTCCTTCTACTATAACAATGACTATTTACAGTTTCTTAAGTATACTGAAATCCAGAATTTCATCTGATACCAAAGTATACATCCTCTACCAGTTGCTTCATCTCAAGAAAATCTGTATCATGATTATATCATACTGTAACAATATTTCTATATTGCCTTACATTTTTGTGTTACAGTTGTAGTTTACATATCTGTTTTTAGTGTATATGTGCATTATGTTTGTAACTTTACTAATACTATCTATCTATATATCTATACCTTCTTCTTCTTCTTTCAGCTTTTCCCAGTTAGGGGTTGCCACAGCGGATCACCTGTCTGCTCATGATTGGCAGTGGAGTTTTACAGTGTCGAGTTGCCAGCCCAGCGCCCAACCTTCCACAGAAGGCACACACACATACGCACTCACACCTAAGGCCAATTTAGAGAGTCCAATCCACCTACAGCATGTCTTTGGGATGAGGGAGGAAACCGGAGCACCCAGAGGAAACCCACGCAACCACAGGGAGGACATGCAGATTCCGCACAGAAGGCACTCCAGCCGAGAATCAAACCGGAGAACCTCTTGCTGTGAGGCGGCAATGCTAACCACTGCACCACTATATTTCTATATCTATAGGTATAAATAATAAAAAACTTAAAGGAAAACCCACACAAGCAAGAGTTTTCACTGTGTAATAACTTAAATCTCCTATAGTGGAAGCCCATGGAATATACGCAAATAACCTCTTCAGGACATCAATTGTTTTAGCTACATTGCTTCTGAATGTCTATCACTTTTTTACATTTAGAAGCTATGTAGCTGAAACACTTGATGTCCTGAAGAGAGTGTTTGCATATATCCCATGGGCCTCCACTACATGATGTTTAAGGTATCACACAGTGAAAACTGGAGCTTGTCTGGGTTTTCCTTGCAGTTTTTACTAAATGGTTTGTTTGTATGTCCTTTTTACCCTTTGGTTTATATATACATCTCCTCTCTCTCTCTCTCTCTTTAGATATATATATATATATATATATATATATATGTAACTTATCAATACTGCTGTAATGGACACATTCACATTATTTGTCACTGTTTCATGTTCCCAAACCATGTCGACTGTAGACTGGCCTTTCCCCTCTTGACTGGATGCAGTATTTTTCGTTACATGTTAAACTTGCTATTTCAGCAATTTTCCACATCATGATGAGCACTGCAATGACTGTGGCTGTTTTTATAGTGCTGTGTCAAGGCTCATGGCATGTAAATTATGCTAATGAGGCAATTTAGGGCCATTGTCTCTGAACCACACATATAACACACTGGACTGCTCAATGGAGCTCGTGAATGCCTGTGTATATGCATAAATGACTGCCAAAGTGCAAAGTATATATGTAGGCATATCCATGACCTCCCAACATGATGGCAGGTTTATTTATCATCCTTGTAGCCCCCAAGGACACTATGGTACAGCTATAGACAGGAACTTGAGCTGTAGGGTACATGCATTTAGGCCAGCATGTTTTACCCCTCAAACCAACCCTGGTGCATCATTCAGTTTTGTTGCCTTTCTTTGCCCAACTGCTTGTGAATGCAGGTCATCTGATGCACACAATGTACATCATTATGAATTTTCTGCCATCGTCCTATAGACTGCAGCCTGTGAAGTCATCATGGCCTCTGATGGCGCTCAGTGTGGAAGGGCTTCCAGATGGTATAGGAAGGAGACTATCAAATCTTTCTGTACCTCTTGTCTGCTGGGGAACTCTGGTGATGGTCCTTAGTATAAAGTGGATATCCTTTATAAAAACAGTGAATGATACCATTGGCATCACTCACTTTGATAAGGAGTGCTGGGCACCATGACCTTTTTAGCCAATGGGAGGAGAAGGTTAGAGACAGTGAACCAGGGTTCTATAGTAAGTGGCATTGACAGGTGTTACTTGTAATAATTTAGGTGTAAGTGGGAAAAGTGTTGTGGATGGATGGATGGATGGATGGATGGATGGATGGATGGGTGGATGGGTGGATGGGTGGATGGATGGGTGGATGAATGGATGGATGCTCAGCCTTATGCTGCACATGTAAGTAACTCACATCTTTTTTTTGCTTTTTTGCTTTTCTGCACTTGGTACTAGAGAGAGAGAGAGAGACAGAGAGAGAGAGAGGTCAATCTGATTTGCCAAAGCTGCCTGATAAAAGTTTGCAGGTGTATAGGTATGCATATACTATTAATGTTATAGTAGAATGTTCTTCAAGCCATCCATTTGACCTCCAGGGTTTCCCAAAGTTGGGAGTTCCACCACTGCCTCAGGAGTCAATGTCTGCTTCAGACAGGATTCTTTACTTTTTATTTATTTATTTTTGTTGTTGTTGTTGTTATGATTATTTACTTTCCTATAGTACCACATATATAGCATGTCCCCTGCTATTCATTCACAGTGGTCTGCTTTATCTTCCCACCATATCTCTTTCACTTTCATCCACCCCTGCTAGACTCAGGTATACCTGGCATAACATGGGCATGCATCCACTCGGCTGCAGAATGAAGTTTAATGGTAGCTATCCTATGTCATGGTACATTAATCCCATCACGTGACAATGGTCCATATGTATGACATTTTGTCCTTGTGGCATGATCATCTTGGTACCATGCAGGGGACAGCCTGTTTGCCTGTTAAGCTGTGTCTGCCACCTGTTGGTTGCTTCTTTGGGCATAACATCTCACACTCTTTAAGTTGGTCAGGCCAGCTTCCATAGCTCCTGTTGTCCCTCTTTGCAGCAGATGCACTATATACATTCCACACCCTGAGGGGAACTGGCTATGTACCATTTATTCTAGGCCCTTGCAGTACACTTACTGCAGTACTAAATTTTAATCTGGTATGTGTGCTGTATTTTATTTTCCATTGCACCAGTTAACAGATTTTAACTACTCTAGGGACTGCTTTGTCAACTAGTTTAGCACAGATCACTGGTAATGGTTTTTGATTTTGTTTTCCTTCTATTATGGTCCTTTTTTCTCCCACTTTCTATATACATTCATATTTTATGCATTTGCTGCCATGGCAGTGAATGTGCTGGAGCAACAGCCACCATAGCCAGCACACTGTCCACCTGCCTGGACACAATCTGCTGGGTCACCCACTGTTTGAATGCCAGTCTCTCTACAGAGAGAGGTCATCCAGCAGAATATTACCTGGAATTTTTCCTCATGTCTTCTAATGGTCTGTCTTTGGTGAAGATGTAAGCACCCCATCAGAGGGCACCTCTTGTGAGTCACATTCTTACACCCCACAAGAAGTGGAGACCCTGGTAATAGTCTTGACGAACCAGAGGCTGGGCACTTGCATTTGCAGCCTGGAGCATGTCCTTATATGAATGTAAGATTTGCACAGCTGCCTCGCCCTGAAAGGTATGCCAACACTGGCTGGGCTACGACAGTGGTCACAGAGGTTTCTGACTGGGTGCAGAAATAAGCAGCATTGCAGTGACCTAACATCCCACCTTATCATCCATCATGGTATTCCCTTTTCTTGTGTACCAGTTCCCTCATAGGTTTGTGGTCCAATCCTCCCCTTTACCAATTGCCCTCCTTTTGTCTGTCTGTCTGGTTTCTTCTTTGTGTTCCCCCACCTGATTTGTTTCAGCACCTCTAACTCAGCCATTTTAGTTTGCTAATGATGGGCATTTATGTGCTCATCTGCCATCTCTGTACCCTTTTCCTGCCCACACCTTTCTTCTATCCTTCTTAAAAAAAATGAAAAATGTATATATATATATATATATATATATATATATATATATATATATATATATATATATATATATATATATACATATATATATATATGTATATATATATATATATATATATATATATATATTTATATATATATATATATATATATATATATATATATATATATATATATATATATATATATATATATATATATATATATATATATATATATATATATATATATATATATATATATATATATATATATATATATATATATATATATATATATATATATATATATGCATACACACTTGCTTCCCCACCTGTATACCACTTTTCCTTTCTCCTTGCCCTTCTATGTGCTACTTTTCTGGTTCTTCTCTTTTTCTGACTGTCCTATGTGTCAATTTCCTTCCAATATATAGTAAAAATATAATTGAGATTTTGACGTGTAGTCCTTAGCAGGGTTCTCAACTCTGTTTGAAGCGGGTCACTGTTGAGAGTGTGAAGATGCATAGCCATGAATAGGGCAGCCTAAACAATCTGGCCTATGTCTTGCAGTGCCAGTCATTTCCCAGTGCAAATTCTAACTCTTTCACACAACATTGGTCCCACAACATTGTTAATCAGCTTCTGGCTACATTGCTCTACTCTGACTGCACTATTTTGCTTTTGCTTGGCTACATAAATAATTTTTATGAATCCATCCATTAATAAAATAATCCATTTCATCACCCTTTTGTCTAGTTTAGCTTGTCATCCAACGTATTTTATTTTTTTTTATTTATTTTTATTTTACATTTGTTAACCGGGAAATTCTGACTGGAATAGGTCCATTTACAGGGGAGGTCCGGGGAGAAAATCTCCACATCGGTTAACAACAGTTAATATTGTTATACAGAGTTGTAAAACAGACAAGTTACATTATATAACAAACAAACAGATATTCACATTGAAATATAAAGACAGTCAAGACACTTTTCATCAATTAGAGAAGTTACAAACAGCATGGATTAGGAGGTACTTTCAGTCTGGAAGAATAGCTATTAGAGTTTTAGTACTGTAGAGCATTAAAGTGAGTAACTCGGTAGTTGTTTATGGGTATATGGGGAAAAGATAGGAAAGCTTAGATTTAAGTAATACATGGACATAGCCAGGTGTTCATCAGATGTGATTTGAGGGAATTTTTGAAGTGTGAAGTGGTGGAAGCACAGGTCAGCAAAGGGGGAAGGCAATTCCAGTTTCTAGCAATAATGGTATGGGAGTATTGTGCTTTTCCTGCAGTATTGTTTGCTTTAGTGATACAGAGGAGAGATTTGTCACTAGAGCGGAAAGGGTGATATGCTATGTAGTGAGTAAGTAGTTGAGTTAGTGATGGGGTTTTATCAGAATATTTAAGAATGCTGTAGGCAGTGACTAGTTGGTGATAATTAAGTAGATGAGGTAGTTCTAGCCATTGTAGGTCCCTTAGAGCTAGACAGTGATGTGTTCTGAAGGTGAAGTTTTTAGCAAACCCATCGATCTTATTGGAACATGACTCTAGTTTGTCAAGGTCTATTTTTCTGATGTGGGTGAAAATTGGTGCTGCATACATTAGTGTAGACAATTGGTGAGTCTAGGCTAGGGTTATTCTTGCTTGATTTGAGAGGAAGTTTTTATGCCTATATAGCGTACCCATTTTTTTTGTGAACCTTTCTGATGGTTTGGGAGATGTGGACATCAAAGTGAAGGTTATTGTCAATTTCAATGCCGAGGAGTTTGGTATGGATAGAAGGGGAAATGGTAGTGCCATTTTTAGAGGTGATGGTAAAGGAAAGGGGAGTGGTTCATAGGTTAGTACTAAGCTAACTGCCCTTGCGAGTCATTTTAAGCCTAGCCAATTATCCCTTGTGAGACTCATACCCTGCACTGTGTGTTTGTAAGGCAAACACCTTAACCATTAGACCACCCTCCCAACCCTGGTCTTTGATTTGTTGGGGTAAATAGAGGTAATTTGGTCTTATTGGGGTTTAGGATGAGTTGGATATCAGAGATCCATTTTTCTACAGAGTTAAAGGTTTCCTGGGTGAGTTGTTGTAGAATGGAAGGGGATGGGGCTGTGCAGATCGAAGTTGAATCATCTGCATATTGAATCAGTGTGGCATGCTGGGTTGAGCTATGTAGATTACTGGTGAAGATAGAAAAGAGAAGTGGGCCCCATATTGAGCCTTGTGGTACACCTATCATGGTTGGAAGTTGAGGGGATAGTATACCTTGCCATTGAACAGATTGTTGCCTGTCAGATAGGTAGCTTCTGAACCAGGCTATAGTAGATGGGGCAAAGGATAGTGAGGCTAGGGAGTCTAGTAGAATGCTGTGTGAGAAAATGTCAAATGTTTTGGATCGATCCAAGAAAATGCCAGATATAAAGTTATTGTTGTTCTTGTGTTGGCTAACTAGATTAGTAGAAGAGCGAAGAGCAGTGGTTGTGCTGTGATGTGGGTGGAAGCCATGTTTTGTGGTGGAAAGGAGTTCTTACGTGTTCAGAAATTTCATGATTTAAAAGTGTATACACTTCTCTAGTAGTTTAGATGGGGGATAGAATGGTGATGGGTTGATAATTTGAGAAGTCATAAAAGTTATTGCCTTGATGAAGAGGAATAATGTATGAAACTTTCCAGAGTTGTGGGATATGGGATTCCTGTATGGAGCAGTTGATGAGGATGAAACAGGATAAGATATAGATTCAGTGACCATTTTTAGGATGCTAGCAGGTAAGTTATTGGCTGTAAGGGTGGTGGGTTTCAGCTTTAGAAGGAGTTTTTTAATTGTAGAGGTGGGGACTGGTGATAGACTAAAGGAGGGAATCTTTTCTAGATGATTGGCTGGAGTATGTGATGGGCTATTTTTGGATAGTTGGCCAGATAATGCTAGAATGGCTTCTGTTCAGTGATGGTTAAATTGAGTGGCTACGTTCATAGTGTTATTGGTGGAGTTAGGAGCTGGAGTAGTAGTTTTACCTGGTTTTAGTAAGGAATTGATTAACTGCCAACATTTTTGTGGGTTTTTTGAATATTTGCTTTGAGCACCTAGGAAGTAGTTCTGTTTATCAAGTTTGGTTTGTTCCTTGGCCTGATTTCTAAGCTATTGGTAGTTTTGTTTGGAACAGGTGGTGTTTTCCCTCTTCCAGATTTTACAGGCTTTATGTCTGGATTTTAATAGGGCTCTAGTGTCTCTACTTATCCATGATGCATAGTTGGCTTTCACTCTAATTTTCCTAGCAGTGGCATGGCTGTTAAGGACACTGGTAAAAGTAATATTAAAGTAGTCAATAGCCTGTTCTAATCTAAAAGTTTTACTGGTTCCCAGTAACAGTGGCTTAGGACAGTGTTAAGATCATAAGGAATAAGTTTTGGTCATCTCGTATTAGTCTATGAACTATGGGCTTGGGTAGGTTAGTGAGTTTGCATAGTAGGAATGTGGGGGGGGGTCACTGACACCATCTGGTAGGCAGCCTGTCTGGTAGTTTTGTTTGGGGCAATTGCCCAGTACCCAATCCAAAATGGATTGTTTTTGTTATTTTATATCTGTTCTAGAGGCTTTTTAAATGAGTTGAGAGAACCTATTGAGATTAATGTGGTTAGTGGGGTTATTGGAGTTACAGGCTAACCAGTCAGTATTTAGGTCACCTAATCGGATAGTTTCTTGTGGTAAATTATCTCTTGTCCACTGTAAGATTTCTTCTATTATGGGAGAGTTATTTCCTGGAGGTATGTAGCAGCAGAGAATGTTGATTTTTGTTTTTGTTTTGCTTAAGCATAGGACTGAAATAAGGGTTTTGACATTATTACATTTAGGTAGAGGGGTTTGAAGGGGTTGGAGGTTGAGTGTATTTTTAAAGAGAATGGCTACCCCACCTCCTTTTCTACCTATTCTATCTAGTCTTAGGATATTAAGGAGAAATTCTTCACTTTGGATGCTAGGTTTTAGCCATGTCTCTGTAATGGTCAGTATGTCAAGAGCATAATGGGTTATGATTGTATGCAGATCAGGTATCTTGTTAGCAATACTTCATGTGTTGATATTAAGAATTAATAGGTCAGATATCTGTTTGGTTTTGAGTGGACCTGAGTTTGGGTGTATGTCACCAGAGATAAGTAGTCTCTTTATGGTTGATAGTAGGTGTTTGGTTATACGTGTTATTTCTATTTTGGATCTATGTGAAATTCTTTTAGTGTTACATCTTGGTATGTAAATATTGTGTATATATAGTTTAGTATTAACATTAAGAATTGTAGGGCTAATAGAGATGTTTATGTGTGTTTTTGTGAGTGTGGAAGTATGTGTTGTATGGAAGGTGGTGTTGTATAGAGGTAGGTTAATTTGTATGGATGTCATGTAGGCTAATATGAGGGCTAATGAGAGAGATGCTAGTGTGATTTGCATGCTGTATGGTAATGACGCTTGAGTGATGGCTGTGAGGTGATGACGTGAGTGTGGTGGTGTGGCTAGAGGGTATTATGTGTGAGTTGAAGCCAGGGAGTTGTATATTAATTGTGGATTAGAGTATGATGTTGGATAGGTGATTGGTGTAGGTAGTGGTCAGGTGATGAGAGGTTAGAATAAATGTAGGTATAGTGGGGGCGGGTGAGAAACAGGGGTAGGGTAGGGGAGAAGAGTGAGCTGAGTGGAGCGGGGTCCAACCAGACCAGACCGCGAGATTGCAGAGACAATCAGTCTGTTCTTTTCAGGGGAGATAATGGCCAAGAATTATCTATAATTGTTTTTTGCAAATTTCATTAAATTTTAGCTTCAGGATTAGTTGGGAGAGGCCTACTGTGACACTGCCAGTGCTGTGCATCCCCGAGTGGTACTTTACAGACGTTGTAACCCAGAACTTAAAACAGAAAACATTAAGAGAGTAAAATTAACCTTGTATTGCTTAATGTTTCCTATGCTAGTAAAAGTAAACCATATAGTTAAATCAATTTTTAATGTTTTGAAACTGCTTTAGGTTTTTATGACATCTTATGTAACTTACATGTTCACTTACCTATAACCTCAATGGTTTTACCTGTATTAACTACACCACATGGACATGTTGCAAGGTAGTAGCTGATTCCTCTAACTTAACCTTTTTAGTTTACTAATGATGACATAATTGCTCTCTACAAATGCAAGATGCCTCAGTTCTCACATTATTAATCTTTACAAAATGACTGATAAATCAGTATAAAAATATGATGAGTTACATCATTACGTTTTCCTTTTTTTCCCCTGTCATCATCCTGAGAACATATATATGTATGTGTATATGT
Organism: Protopterus annectens; assembly: GCF_019279795.1. Lineage (NCBI taxonomy): Eukaryota > Metazoa > Chordata > Ceratodontiformes > Protopteridae > Protopterus > Protopterus annectens. Next base: position 1,999,151,471 of record NC_056729.1, on the reverse strand, counting down.
ATATGTAAGTGCGTGTGTGTGTGTGTGTGTGTGTGTGTGTGTGTGTGTGTGTGTGTGTGTGTGTGTGTATGTGTGTGTGTGTGTGTGTGTGTATGTCTGTGTGTGTGTGTCCGTGTGTGTGTGTGTGTGTGTGTGTGTGTGTGTGTGTGTGTGTGTGTGTGTGTGTGTGTGTGTGATTGGCCAAAAGATGTGGTTTGGAATTTTCCTTCTTATACTCTATGTCCACATGCACTTGGCAAAGAACCAAGAAAGAATGGGCTATGGGCTGACCTTGGAGACCATTCTGTCATGTCCACAAGGAGGATATTCCCTCCAAGCAGTTCTGTCCCTCCCCAGGAAGCACAAGCAGAGGCTTATTCAGTCTGCACCAGGAAATTGCATTGATGTTGTGTGCCCCAAAGTGAGTGACCCCTTTTCCCTCCCCCCCTGGGTGAGCAAGTTGACCATACTCCTACAATCCTATCTCTTGCCTGGCTCTGCCAGTGCTAGGAAAACAATTTAAACTGACCATGTACTTTTAACTCTCAAAACCTGAGTCTTTATTATATTCCTGAAAAAACATGTTTGAGATGATAACCAAAAGCCGTTAATAATGATTTTTTTTTAAAGAAGGGTTTTCTATAGACAGAAGTTTGCAAAGTACTACTAAGAAATTTAGTAATACTCACAGCCAAAAATCATTCATAGGCAAGTTAATAAATATATGTATTCAAAACAATTTGATATTTTTTTCCCATCCATCCAACAGTCATCCAGATATCAACACCAGGTATCAATATCATTTACAGATAATTGTTTAATAAACACTTGTACAGTGAAAATCCTTCAAAGTACCCTAAATACAAGTCAGCATAACTGAGGGGAAAAGCTGCATTCATTGCTATACCCTGTTATTGTAAATAATTATTACTCTGAAAAAAGAAAAAAATATGGATGAGCACTAATTCAGTCAAATGAATAAAAAAAATCATTAAACTCTCCAGGATATACATCTATCCTCTCCAACCAAAATTTTAAAGCCTGAAAACGCTTCTGTGTGGAGTATTGGCTTAGAGGGACTTAACATTCAATGTGTATAGGAACCAAGACCACTGAAGCTGTATATCATTAACCAGCTGTAAAAGTTCAGTCATGTGTTTAGTTGTGACCCTACTACGTGAGTAAAGATTTGTGACACTTTTTTTCTAAATTCATACAAAAGGATTTATTTAATGAGCTCCTCCCACTGACAATAGCTTGCTCAGGTGGATTCATTAGAGTCTTAGCCCCTTAGGTAGTACATAATAAGTCAAAGCCCTATAATTCTCCAGTAAAAGTTTCTACTTCATTGGCAAGAAAATAACACCAGATTGAAACCAGTATTGTAAATACCCAATGATCTAATTATTGAAACCAGTATTGTAAATACCCAATGATCTAATTATTGAAACCAGTATTGTAAATATCCAATGATCTAATTATTGAAACCAGAATTGTAAATACCCAATGATCTAATTATTGAAACCAGTATTGTAAATACCCAATGATCTAATTATAAGAATATTTTGTAGCATCAAATGACTTCTCAGGATACTAGAAAATATATAATAGTGATAACATTCAGCCTGCAGACAAAAAAAAAAACTTGGACAAAGGCTCTTCAAAACTGGGTATACCTGGCCAAAACTCTGCACAACTAATTAGTATGGAATTTGTCTATCTAATAGCTCAGCCCCTCCCACTTCAGTTGCATTATCAGATACCACCATTCAAAATAATGTACATTCCCATCACTGGCCTTGAGCCATAGACTGATTGACAAGCTTCTGAACACATGCTTATACATGTATTGAATGTCTTCTGTCTTGTGACTCATGCCATTGATAGACCAATTACCTGTGTTTTGGCTTTCTACCTTATAATATCTAGGTGCACTTGAAAATATAAAATCAGGTGTACACAGCACCAAGTAACAATAGGACAGTTTAATGTATGTCTTTAGGATCACTCACCCCCCCATATATTATTTGGTGTCACTGATGCAAATTTAAAGCATGTACCATCATATAAAATTGGTGGCAGTAGTCTAGATGATGAGACCATAGCCTTAGTTTGTCTCATATAATTTGATGGCAGTGGGTAGGATTATGCATGTATTTATCTCTCAAGGTAAAATTTGTGTAGTACTCCTTTATAAGCCTAAAAGTCAGCTGCAATTAACATTCTCCTGCAGTTCTTGGAAATCACTATAACAAACCATATACAAGAGTGGTATAGTGTTGTAATACTTTTCTGTGCTGAATCACAGCACTTTGCACTCCAGTTCAATTCTTTGCTGGGGGTCCTTCTACTTGGAGTCTGTACATCTTCCCTGGGGTGTGGGTGCTTTACTTTCTTCCCACTTCACAGAGGTGTCTTACAGCTGAACTGCAAATTCAGTAGTATAGAGCTACACTTTGAGCAGCTCCCATTATGTCTGCCTTGTTTTGCTCCTGATATAAAAGGAGCAATTCATGAAGTCTTGCATACGGCTACTGAACTGTGAGACTTAACTTTGCTAAAACATATTGTCTGATGATATCTGTCATTTCCCTAGCATAGCTCAGTTTAGCTTGGTGCAGTAGAGGTTCTAAAATCTAGCAAAGGTTAACTATGGCTAGCATCACATTTTATGAGATTCCGAGATATTACTCAGTAATAGCTTTTCACTGACAATGCATTCATGTTCTTAGTTCATCAAATACAAGTCAAATACTTTTTATGAAGTCTGCGTATGACTCAACAAGAGAAGGCATGAATGAATGCTTGTGATACATTGTGAAAACACCATAAAATACACTTGTGTGAATTTAATGTAGAAAGCTGTCGTATGCGATTCTCAGAAAGAAAACACACATCAGCTAACTTTGGTATTTTAGAATGCACTTCTTAGAAATTGTGTAGTTTTGTAATAGAAAATCTCATGCAGGTGTTTCATTCTGGCTAAGAAAGCTTCATTGCATCCAAGCACCTTAGAAAACCAAGCTCAGTAATTAGGCGATAACATAAAAACAAAATAGATGTATATCGGTGTCAGAACAGTCACATTGGACTAACCAACTTTCATGAAGACTGAAACTATATAGCACAAAGGTGTTTCCAATACAACACTGTTGCACTATGAAGCCTAAGAAGTAAATACATCACTGTACAACCCAAAAAGTAAGAGGTATAGACTACCTAGCAGCAACAGTAGTTATGGTCCATGAACGCTTGGTATGATTGCATACCAACTAGAGGGAGAGTTATATGATACCGTAATGCTGTAAGACCTGAGCCTGTATTGCACCACAAATGAGAAGGAGAGAGTGCAGACAAGCAGTAGACTGTTGCTTAATACACAATAACAGGAAAGAAGTGGTGAACACATAAAACAACAATGCAGTATTCAACACAAATTAGTTAATGAGTTACTACACAAATCAACTTATGAGTTACTATACAAATCAGCTAATGAGTTACTACAGCAACTGCATATGGAATTAGACCATGACTGTTTTCACATAACAAGATGTTTATGTTATTATAGGTACAACACAGTACATGTAGACACTTTGACACATGGCCATAGTAAACATACAACTGCAATTCATGCTCATCTTGTAATGATCCAGCAAATTAGCATATAAAGCTGGAGAGCAGGAAGATACAAAGGAAACCAAAGATGAGACACACTGATCACTGGGAAGCAACGTTGTTCCATCAGGAAAACCACTTTTGTCAAGAAAATTATCAGTCAGCATATAACTCATCAAAACTAGGGGAGCTTTGGTCGTGAACTTCAATTTTCATTCCAAATGGTAATAAAACTTCATCAGTTTATATCAGCTCTTACATGGTGTACATAATCAACAACTTAACAAAACACAGACATCCAGTTTGAGCTTGCACACTCCATACTTAAAGAACGAGTCAGGAAAGGCGGTGCAATAAGCATAATTACATGTTACTTACTGTCACAGGAAAGACAGAAATACATGGCATACTGTTCCTAAAGAAGATCCAGTGCAGGGAATCCAAAATACTGATTGGTGCTATAGTCACAGCTCTAGTGATGTCCGCACATCCAATGTCAGTGATGTTGGGGGTAGTGGGGCTGTGGATTTGAGCTGATGAGTCAAAAGAGACGAGGGAAGATAAAAGGAAAATTTATTTGAGTCACTTGGAATCTCATTACACTCTGTTATATTAAGATTAAATTTGAGATTTTCAAGTATAATCAGATAGTTATGCAGTATTATGATAGACAGATATGGAAAACCTTCAGCAGTGTAACCTTCACTATTCAATATTTTAACACTTCAAACTTCATCAGTTTTAATGCTAACTATATCAAGGCTGATCATTAACTCCAGCATTCCTTTCCTTTCCTTTCATTTCCTTTCCTTTCCTTTCCTTTCATTTCCTTTCCTTTCCCTTCATTTCCTTTCCTTTCCTTTCCTTCCCTTTCCCTTCATTTCCTTTCCTTTCCTCCAGACACAGATAATCACAAAATGGATGGAAAACTTGGATACTACATATATATGCAGTCCTTTCATTAAGATTGTCTCAAAGGTTGGATCTACAGGTAAGGGGGAGATTGAAAATTAGATTCCAGATACAACAATTCACAATATCCACCTGTGAAAGTTCCAGTTGTTGCATATGCCTGGTCAGGTACATACTGAACAGAGCATTGTTCTCAATTTTTGGCCTAATGAGGGTTGAGCACAAAGAGACAATGACATCCTTTGACCTGGATACCTTTCTCTTATTATAAGTTGTGCAATATAGAATGATTTCCTTATAGCTTTAGACACATGATGGTCACAGGCCAGGTCACTGTCCATAAATATTCTGTCCCTAATCCCTGGTTCTAATCTTAGAGGTGTCTTGTCTATGTGGTAATTCCCTGGGAGACTGACTTTCCAAAATATACTATTATACATTTTTTGGCAGTCAGTTTTAGACCATATTAGATTGCGATAAGCCCTCTAGGAGACTGTAGTGTCCTTGGGGGCTCTGATTTTACCGATCTTGCAGTCATCTGCCAATGAAGCTAACTTTGACTTCCAAAATGTAGATGTCAGAAAGGAGCAGCTGCAGCACCAAACCCTGAGAGACTCCACTAGTGACAGACCTTTTTGTGAAGATAGATCACAGAACATCTGTGAGCCAGTACAGTGAGTTTGCCAACAATGCCTGAATGCAAATTCGTGTTGAATATTTGACCACGTCAAGAGAGGCAGTGTGCACCATTTTGCCCTCATTTATAGCTATGGGACAGCTATCCCTGGAGAGGGATACCTGAGCCTGGTGGATCTGCTTAGCCATTAAAAAAACATATTGCTTTAAAACCGTATCCTTTCTTTTTCAGATTCTTATCACAGTGGTATTTTAGGGGTACTTTCATATTATTTACAGTTAATAAGACAATATATCTGAAAGAGTGAGGCTAACAAGTATAAAATGCATTGAACTTTGTCAAGATCAGGAAGTGTTAAATACTCAGGATTTTGAGTGAATATTGATATAGAATTATATATGAGGGAAAACAAATACAGATTCACCTTTTGATATCCTGTTTAAAAGCTAGCTATGGTATCCCATGATTCAAAAATGCTACTTTATTTTTTTCATTCTGAACTATATTACCATATATCCTGTAAGAATTTTTTTAACAATTTCTTTATTGACATTTCTTAAATAACATTTCCATTGAGTTCAATGCCAAGAAGAAACATATCAGACCAGAAAATAAAAAGAGTTAGATAGTGTTAATTACAATGAAATGTAATAGAGTGACAGGATGGTGTTATCACATATGATTAGCAAAAAAGTTGAGAAAAATATTAAATCATTCAATAAACTATATACATATATACATATGTACTGCTTGCCAGTAAAACACTACACTGTAAGAAATTTTTCATCTAGTCGACAAACTTCTAATTTGCAGAACTTGAAAGTAGCACACCTAAACATGAAGGAGTTTTTTATCATCAGCAGTATACCTTATAATCCTAGTTTTTATTTATTACTTAAAACCATAGTTTATCTCACACACACACACACACACACACACACACACACACACACACACACACACACACACACACACATTTTGACTGATGAGGTATATAATGAAAGTATTTCAGGTTCAAAGAATGAATGCCCTGGAGAACTAAATATGCAAAAGATCATATTTCCAGGGCAAGTCCAGGTGTGAAATTATGTTAGAAAAAAACACATTATTTTCAAAAGTCTAATAGCACATAATTACACAATGTTCAACATGAATAAAACAGTGCAAAGGGCATACCTGCAGCATCTGTTATGCCCCATCAAACATGTATCAAAACTTTGCAAACCTGTGCCGCTAGTCAAAACAATGAATACTGCTGGTAGTGATATTTTACAAAACCGTGTTTCTAAACAATTTTCTTTCAACTGCAAGAAATGTGTGTATTAAGTACACCATTTTCTTTTTACTTAGCAGAAACTATAAACATTTAAGTAGTACTTTTTCTTTTAAATGCAGTGTAATTGATGATAGTCGTGTTATGTTTGGAATAAAGCTAATTAAAGTTGTGTTGTGCCATGCAAAGTGGCACATTGCATAGAAAAAAGGAAAGAACAAAAACAATTATGTGATGTCTTTATACAGTAGGTTGCAGAAGATGAGCATATTTAATGTAATCCCAGCTCCAATTTTTTTCATGAAAGAACATGTGTTGTTCAAACCTAGACATTCTTGTAATGTTCCTGCAAATAGTCTCATAAGTAAATTATAAACAAATATAGAAGAATATTGAGGGGGACGTAGAAAAATAAATTGGAGAATAATCTTTATATTATTTAGTTTTGATGGATAATCGTATATTACCTTTTCTTCCATTTGCTTTACTTACTAAAATGCCAACAAATGAGGCTGAAGCAATCCTTTCTACTACCATTCCATTGCAGGGTATCTTCACAGTGCATTGCCTTCACTGACCAACATATGGTATATTGCTTTCACTGTCTAACTTCTCATGCCTTGCTTTCACTGACCAGTTTCTGGTCCATTGCTTTCACTGACAAACTTCTGGTTGTTTTTGCACCACCACTCCTTCCTAGTCAATTCACTTAAAAGACTGCATGTCTTATTCCATATAGACACTCTGCAGTAAGTTAGTGGGGGAGCAGTCTGTATACAGCTATTACTAAGCACCAGTACTTGGCACAGGCTGGGTAAGGCAAAGTCTTATGTTTGGTGTTATACTAGTAGGAGAACAGTCTGTATACAGCTATTACTAAGCACCAGTACTTGGCACAGGTTGGGTAACACAAAGGCTCTTGTGTGGTGTTATACTATTGGGGGAACAGTCCATATACAGCTATTACTAAGTACCAGTACTTGACAAAGGTTGGGTAAGGCAAAGGCTTCTAAGTGCTGTTATACTAGTGGGGGAGCAGTCCATATGCAGCTATTAATAGTACCAGTACTTGACACAGATTGGGTAAGGCAAAGGCTCCTATGTGGTGTTATGCTAGAGTATCTGCATTTGATCAGAGTATTTTCCTTCTGCGGTCCTGCCTCATGACTCACATATTGAAATATTTTCATTTCACTTGAATATAGGGCATGATAGAACCAGTACCGGACATATTTGTAATTGGTTTACCATCTTTTCTCTCATAATGTCACTGTTTGTTTTGCATGCATATGCAATGCTTTACCTGTGTCTGTATGACTGTTTTGTTTAATTTCTCTCATCTACTCCAGGTTATGAGTGAAAAGGGACTTCCACCAGCCTAATAACCTGGCCAACAAATGCATGTAAATAAATAAATAAATAATTAAATAAATTAATAAATGGTGGCATAATGTCTGTCATGTTGTTCCTCTTCTTAGGGACGACTGCATGTAATTTCCAACCTTCTATATGTCCTGCTCAGTTTAATAAGCTTTCCCTCACAAAGAAGGACTACAGGGTTGTGAGCACTTAGTGATTCCACCATTGGCAGGCATCCTGGGGACACAGATCCAACATAAAGCCCTGGTTATTAGTGGCTCAGTGGTTATGCCAGATGTCTGCTGAAATCTTTCTTTTAAGCAGAAGTAACCCTGATGATGGAAAGTCATGGAGTGGCCAGAAAAAATAATTTCCCTACAACCGGTCAGTGCTCATCTCTTTATGTACAGTTTCCTTCTGCTCATTTTGGCAGTGTTACATTTCTCCAGCTGTGTATCTGATTATAGATTAAAGATCATGAGATCACCGTTCATGTAAGTAATGCATTTATTGCTTTTTCTTTCCTCCACTCCACTGACTATATGTAAATGAGTCACTAATCCATAACATAGTGCACTCTTGCAAAACTATACTGTTCATATTATGTTTATTATGCCAACCTGTCATTACTATGATGCATTAGCATGAATCATGGCAACAACAAGCAGTGTGTCAAAGAGTACCTGTATCTTTAAATTACACACAGATGAACAAAGTACATACTAGGATACTATGAACACTATGTCATTTTGTAAATTGCTATATGAGATTTGGTAACAAACTAGCTTGTCTAGGCACATCTTCAGGTGGGGTTAGATAGAAATACTAATGAGAATTAACAGGGTAGGGAGAGAGCTAGTTGGGGATTTGAAAGGGTTAAATGGGAAAGTAGGATTATTGGGAGGAAATGAGGTATGTGTAGGGAGGGGCTTAATGAGATTTATGTGAGTGTAACTGGGTAAGAATCACATTTTGGCATGAACTTGCTGCTCACCCTCCCACCCTGTTTTTGGAACATTGGGGATTGTGTGGTTATTTTATAAGTTTGGATAGGCAGTGAGGACTGGCAGGTTTGTCCCTTTTCTGTTCCCCCTCTGGTGTTGGATGTTCATTTCAATGAGTTGGGAAATGAAAGTGAGCAGTTGGAAGCTGCTTGGTAAGTAAAAGTAAATGAGTGGATGTAAGGACGCTACATATTTGGTTGAATGTTTAATTCAATAAGTGGGAAATGTAAGTAAGCAATGGGACACTGCTTGATAAGTAAAATAAGTGAGCAGGTGTAAAGGAGCTGCTCATTTGGTCAGGGTGAACAAGGTCACACTGCCATAGTTAACAGTTATATGGATGTTTATGCTGTGACTGGTTAGGGTGAATGAAGTCACATTGCTCTAGTTCACAGTTATATGGATGTTTATTCTGTGATTGGTCAGGGTGAGTGAGGTCATACTGCCCTAGTTAACACTTATATGGATGTTTAAGCTGTTATTAACTAATTAAAATATTGGTCAATAAAGTTATGTGTATGGAAGTTTAATAAAGGTCGTTAAATGTCATTTGGTGTGATGTGAGTTTAATGAAGGGGACCGGAACAAATGACGTGACAGTAAATCAGTACACAGCAGGGAAGAGCTGTTGGGTGAGGTATGATGTGTCCGATGTATCTTATTCAGCAGCTAGTCTCTGCTGTGTTGTGCTTCATTGTCATGGCACACCGCAATTCATAAGATATTTTAATTCATTAGACATCACAGCAGAGTTAGCATCTTTGCCATAGTATGATAATGAGAGGATCCAGTGCTATGCTATACTACACCCCACCCCCACTGATGGGAGTTCACCTAACTCTTCAAAATAGTCTCCAAAACACCAACTGCAGTGGCTTTATATTGGATCCACCTGCACATATGGGAATCATTACCTGCAAAACTGAAATCTATCTTCTGTTTTCTCCTTTCCTCAGTTCATCACCAACTCAAAACATTTTTTACTCAAAGATGCATCTTTCTTTGCCCAGTAAATGGCAGTGCAACTAGAAACACTGGTACTAATGCTATTTCTTCAAACAACTCTATACTCTGTAGTTATTCCAGAACTTAAATCCACTTTAGGCTCGTTATCCCACAATAAGGCTATCTTTCTAGCTTGCTACTCATCAGCAACCCTGCCTCTCTAAACAACTCTTGCTAACTTACTAATTCCAACGTGTCCTACTCTCTCTCTGTTAGTCGTATCTGTCCCCAGTTCAACTGCTGACCTAATGGAGTAATGCATAAGGCATTAGGCTTCTAAATCATAAACTGAGGGTTTGAATCCCATCTAGGGTAATATAATGCAGGTACAGAGTTTTATTCTCACCTTTGATCACTATCTGGTGATTGACTAGGTATGAAATAATGTACTGACTGATTTCCTAATACTTACTTATCTAAACATAATGCAAATAATCAAATGGTTCGTTATTCCCAAAATACAACAGTGATTCTGGCATCTTGAAACCTATATTTAGTTTCCTGTGCATTATTATTCCAGCTTTGCCACTGTGTAGCATTATGTATACAACACCACTGAGGATGCACAAGCCAGTGCATTTCTTTGTGCCAGTCCCAAGCCCGGATAAATGGGGAGGGTTGCATCAGGAAGGGCATCCAGCAGAAAATTTTGCCAAATCATACATGCAGACAACAGTACAGAAATACATAACGGATTGGTCGAGGCCCGGGTTAACAACGACTGCCACCAGTACTGTTGGCCAACAGGGTGCTGGTGGAAATTGGGCTACTGTTGGCCAAAGGAGGAGAAGAGGGGGAAGGCATGCCCAAAGGCAGGTAAAGGCTAAGACTGTGATAGTGAAGGTTGGAACTTTGAATGTTGGCAGTATGACTGGTATAGGGAGAGAGCTAGCTGATATGATGGACCGAAGGAAGGTTGGTATATTGTGTGTGCAAGAGACCAGATGGAAGGGGAGCAAGGCTGGGTGTATTGGAGGTGGTTTTAAATTGTTTTATCATGGTGTGGATGGGAGGATAAATGGTGTAGGCAGTATCCTGAAGGAACAGTATGCTAAGAGTGTTTTGGAGATAAAAAGAGTGTCAGATAGAGTGATGTTTATGAAGCTGGAAATTGATGGTGTAATGATGAATGTTGTTAGTGCATATGCTTCACAAGTTGGGTGTGCGATGGATGAGAAAGAAAAATTTTGGAGTGAGTTGGATGAAGTGGTGATGACTGTACCCAAGGGTGAGAGACTGGTGATTGGAGCAGATTTCAATGGGCATGTTGGTGAAGGGAACAGAGGGGATGAGGAAGTGATGGGTAGGTATGGTGTTAAGCAAAGGAATGCAGAAGGTCAGATGGTAGTGGATTTTGTGAAAAGGATGGACATGGCTGTGATGAATACATATTTTAACAAGAGGGAGGAGCATAGAGTGACATACACGAGTGGAGGAAGATGCACACAGGTGGATTATATCTTGTGTAGAAAGGCCAGTCTGAAGGAGATTGAAGACTGTAAAGTGGTGGCAGGGGAAGGTGTAATTAGGCAGCATAGGATGGTGGTTTGTAGGATGACATTGATGATCAAGAAGAGGAGGAGGAGTGTGACGGCAGCACCAAGGACCAAATGGTGGAAATTGAAAAAGGGTAATTGTGAGGTGGAGTTCAGGGAAGAGTTAAGACAGGCACTGGGTGGCAGTGAAAAGTTACTGAATAGCTGGGTAACTACAGCAGAGCTAGTAAGAGAGATGGTTAGAAAGGTGCTTGTTGTGACAACTGGAAAGAGGAAGGAGGACAAGGAGACCTTGTGGTGGAATGAAGAAGTGCAGGAGAGTATACAGAGAAAGAGGCTGGCGAAGAAGAAGTGGGATTGTCAAAGAGATGAAGAAAGTAGACAAGAGTATAAGGGAGATGAGGTGCATGGCAAAGAGAGAGGTGGTGAAGGCTAAGGATAAGGCGTATGAAGAGTTGTATAAAAGGTTAGACACTAAGGAGGGAGAAAAGGACCTGTACTGCTTGGCTAGACAGAGGGACTGAGCTAGTAAAGATGTGCAGCAGGTAAAGGTGATAAAGGATAATGAGGGAAATGTACTCACAAGCGAGGAGAGTGTGTTGAGCAGATGGAAAGAGTACTTTGAGGGGTTAATGAATGAAGGGAATGAGAGGGAGAGAAGGTTGGATGATGTGCGGATAGTGAATCATGAAGTGCAGTTGATTAGCAAGGAGGACGTAAGGATAGCTATGAAGAGGATGAAGAATGGAAAGGCTGTTGGTCCAGATGACATATCTATGGAAGTATGGAGGTGTTTAGGTGAAATGGCAGTGGAGTTTTTAACTAGCTTGTTTAATGAAATCTTGGAAAGTGAGAGGATGCCTGAGGAATGGAGAAAAAGTGTTTTGGTATCGATTTTTAAGAATAAGGGTGATGTGCAGAGCTGTAGTAACTACAGGGGGATTAAACTGATCAGTCACAGCATGAAGTTATGGGAAAGAGTAGTGGAAGCTAGGTTAAGAAGGGAGGTGATGATTAGCGATCAGCAGTATGGTTTCATGCCAGAAAAGAGCACTACAGATGTGATGCTTGCTCTGAGAGTGTTGATGGAGAAGTGCAGAGAAGGTCAGAAGGAGTTGCACTGTGTCTTTGTGGATTTAGAGAAAGCATATGACAGGATGCCTAGAAAGGAGTTGTGGTATTATATGAAGAAGTCGGGAGTGTCAGAGAAGTATGTAAGAGTGGTACAGGATATGTATGAGAGTAGTGTGACAGCGGTGAGGTCTGCGGTGGGAGTGACGGATGCATTTAGGGTGGAGGAGGGATTACATCAAGGATCAGTTCTGAACCCTTTCTTATTTGCAATGGTGATGGACAGGTTGATAGACGAGATTTGACAGGAGTCCCTGTGGACTATGATGTTTGCAGATGACATTTTGATCTGTAGTGAGAGTAGGGAACAGGTTGAGGAGACCCTGGAGAGGTGGAGATATGCTCTAGAGAGAAGAGGAATGAAGGCCAGCAGGTCTAAGACAGAATATATGTGTGTGAATGAGAGGGAGGATAGAGGAATGGTGAGGATGCAGGGTGTAGTGGTGGCAAAGGTGGATGAGTTTAAGTACTTGGGATCAACAGTTCAGAGTAATGGTGAGTGTGGAAGAGAGGTGAAGAAGAGAGTACAGGCAGGATGGAGTGGGTGGAGAAGAGTGTCAGGAGTGATTTGTGACAGATGAGTAGCAGTAAGAGTGAAAGGGAAGGTCTACAAGAGGGTAATGAGACCAGCTATATTATATGGGTTAGAAACAGTGGCACTGACAAAAAGGCAGGAGTCAGAGCTTGACATGGCAGAGTTGAAGATGTTAAGATTTGCACTGGGTGTGACGAGGATGGACAGGATTAGGAATAAGTATATTAGAGGGTCAGCCCAGGTTGGAAGGTTTGGAGACAAAGCCAGAGAGGCAAGATTATGTTGGTTTGGACATGTGCTGAGGAGGGATGCAGAGCATATTGCGAAAAGGATGCTAAGGATGAAGCTGCCAGGCAACAGGAAAAGAGGAAGGCCTAAGATAAGGTTTATGGATGTGGTGAGAGAGGACATGCAGGTGGTTGGTGTGACACAGCAAGATGTAGAGGACAGGAAGAAATGGAAACAGTTGATCTGCTGTGGCGACCTCTAACAGGAGCAGCTGAAAGAAGAAGAAGATTCTATAAGGTATTGTATCAAAAAATGTTATTGTTTTCCATGTTTGTTTCCTCCCTATCTAATCCTAAATATAGTCCAGATATATATACATTTTGGGCAGGTTATCAAACAAAAATGAATAAATAAATATTTATCTCTTTATTACAAACTATACTACTACTATATAGAAATTCATCAGATGAAGGAGAAGTACATTTCCCTGAATGGATTGTTATAGTTTTTTCTTGTTACAACCAGCATAACCTAAACTTTTGTAAATGAAAGTATAGGAGCCTTAAAAAATAAACGTTAAACTATTTTTAAATTATTATATCATAATGATTCTTCAAATTACATATTTGTACAGGCATTCCTAATTTTAAGTACACTTTTTAGTTAAGGAATCAGTTTTGTTAAACAGTAATGTTCTAATCTTATTAATGATAAAAAGTCTAATGACTACATTTCTATCTACATTTTTCCAAAGATAAATACGTAGTCACATGAGCAAATTTTAAAATAGCAGATTTTTCATTAAAGAATACATTAGAAAAATAATGTACAGAGAACTCCTATATGTATATTATTCAGAAGAAAGGCCTGGCATTTTAGATTTGTTCCCTTCTTACCTACTGAAGTCTGTGAGGGACAACTGCTGTTCATGGGATTGCTCTAAGAGTTTGAAACAGCTTCGCTGCACTGGCGTATTTTGAACTCACAAGAAAAGGGCACTGTGGGTTGATATTGGGCATAACTTAACTTGAAAGTAACCTGGTTTAGAAAATATATATTTCTTGATATAAAATTTCTGAATATTCTCGACTGTGTCTTCAAGGACAATGAGTGTGATTAAAAATGAGTATTATAATCGTTTAACTCATTCAAATCTTTCATGCTCAAGTCATTTGTTGAGTTTTACAGCTTTAGTCATAGCAGATATTCTAGGCTTTTAGGAAGTGCCTAAGTTGTTTTTATTATATGTGCAACTAAAATATTCCACCAGTATCACGTGACCCCTTGTATTATCAAGTAGAATATTCAATATGTCATTTGGCTAAACCTGATTCTGGTGTTGGTTCTTAAGTATGGGAAGCATTCTACTTATTTAATTATTAATGGATAAAACATTAGTCATCAAAAGACTTGTTTTTCCACAAAAACAACTAAACATTCTCTTTTTTTATTAAAATATGAAGAAAATAATTCCACATAGTCCCAAGTAAAGATTTTGTCTTTGTCATCTTCCACATGATTAGTCTTCTGTGGGCAGAAAAAAAAATGTTTTAGTGATATTAAGAAATCTAAGAAGCATGTTTTTTTATATATTATTTAAACCTTTATATTTAGAGAAATGAAGGACTGTAACATTTAAAGTTTTGAACTCCATTACTGTGGGCATTATAATACAAAATTCTGATATGAATAAACATTGAAATGAGCACCTTATCTTTTTAAATAAATAATCTATTTAACAAATTAAAAATATATATGTAGCACTAATGGTCCGAGAATAGAGCCATATTAAATATTATTCCCTCCATCTGCAGTAATCTATAGTTTCAACTCATTGCATCAGCTCATATGTACACATATCCATGCTCATCTGCATTCATATGTACACATATCCATGCTCATCTGCATTCAGTTCGCACTCATACAAAATTGCTCTAGGAAACATGCACAAAACAAAAGAAGAAACAAATTATTCCACAATGACATTATTATAGCAGTTTTAGCTGTAATGTTTTCATCTTATCCTGCAATATATACATTCCCAGTTCAAGATTTTTGTTAAATAGCACACCTGGGGCAATTTACAATACCTGTATACCTAGAAACATTTGAGCAGTCCCATGTTACATCCCTGTTGCAGTCATGTGCTTTTGAGCAGTTCATGCATGAGCAAATAAGAACTATGCATTCCTTTCCTTTCCATGAGTCATATACTGCCTCAAAAGAGAGACATTCCCATGTTCTCGGACCTTGACTTGAATATGGAATATCATGTGTTAATTCCAGCAGTGATACTGACTTTGCCCGCTTCTTTTAAACCATAGAAATAGTTATACTTTTTGTATACTCTGGACACAAATATGGAAGCTTTTCAGTTTTAGAATTGAATGGCCTGCTTGTTGAAAAACCTTGTGTAGTCAGCTGAGAGTTCTATGTGGGTCTGCTCTGTTTGTGTATCAACACATCACAGCAAGCTGAAAATTGATTTATTATGTATGCTTAACGTACTCAAGCTCACGTCATTATACCTTAGTCACAAAAGCTTGTAAGTGACAGCCAACGTCTTCAGATTCTTCTAATAAACATGCTCAAGATCATTGCACCTCACGGAAGTGTTATATCACAAAAAATAAGAAAGTATTTGTACAGGGTTGCAAGCCCGTCTGCATCTCCTCATCAGGGGCTTCATCCCCTAAACCTTTACTTTATTAGTTTTACTACAACATCGCTGTGTCATGGAGAAACAGTGATTACTAACTATCAATATAATTTCTATCTCTCTCTCTTTCCTGTCTTGCTCTTTCTTCACCTTGGGTTTCCTCAAATTTTATAAATATAGCACCTTCATTAGTATGGAGTGATAAAGCCCTATCACCTCTGTGAAATAAATCTGATTAGCATCTGCTAGAACAGATGGGGGGACTGAGTAGTGACATGGCATCATTGTCTCATTTCTCTCTTTTGGGGGGAGGGTGTGGCTGCATATTTCTGGGGGCATGGCCCTGTTGTAAAGCTGACAGTACAGACAAGAGGACACATGAGATGGCTGGCTCCTGGGGAAGGGGACTATCTTAAGAGGTTATGGGTTAGAACTTTAGCTGTTAGTAGACATGAGTCAACTCTTCTGTTACTTTTCATTGGTGCCTTAATTTTCCCTATTGAATTTATATTGCACAAGCAGAGGAACCATTGCTGTTTATTCTAAGCCTCCTGGAAGCTGTTCTTCTGTGTACACACTAAAAGAAATATAAGCAAAGTGGCATTTTGACTCCATTTTGCATCTAGTAAGCAGGGGAGTACATTTATTCTTCTGCTATTTAAGTAAGTTTTGAGTTGTTTCTCTCACTTTTCTGTATGTTTACTGTGTTTTATCTGAAATTGAAGTTACAGCTATTAATTGAAATTGTAATACATTTCATGTGGTATATTTATTGTGTCTTTCTCTTTAAATCCAATGTGAGTAGTTTCAGTTGTTTTACTTTATTTTTCTGCATTCTTCACAGCTCCTAACTAAAGTGATTTTATAGTTTACACTGTATTTGAAGTGATAAGTTATTGAAATCAGATTTGAGTTATTTCTGTCATTTTTTCTTAGGTTCATAGGTCTTTACCAGGCTAATGAACTTTGCCTTTCCATGCTTCCCAGTTGTATTGGACAAGGTCTGATATCCTTGTTTTTTATGGATACCATATATAACTTGTGCTGCCTCTGAATTTCAAGTTGCAGCTATTGTTTGCATTGCACTTTAAGTGGCTTCTGTGCTCTTAAGTGTATTAATCAGTGTTGCTGCATTTATTTGCTGTGTTCTTAGTCACTTTTCAAAGTTACAGTAAACTGCCAGCTTTGGCTGCCAGATATGTAATTGTTTAGAGCTTCTAGTGGCTTTGCTGGAGGAGAAGGGGAAGGGTAATTCGTTCCAATTCTGAGGAAGAGAAACACTATTGGTTAGAACTTTTCCTGTTTTTTCATTTGTTCTTTCATTCTACTTGATTATTTTATATTGTACACAACTGTACTTAGCACAGAAGGGTTGAAACATGTAGTTTCAAAGGTGCAGGCACTTTCAGTTGTAACTTTTCCCACTGTAACCAGCTCACCCAAATCCCATCAGTAACTTTTGTTATATACTGGGCAGCTAGTTGTGACATTTACATTGTCAGTCACGGTCACATTTAAATCCAAGTAACTTATTTAACTACATTAACATTCATACATAACTACACTACCCACCCCTTAACTAATAACCATCTCAATAGACTGTAAATCTCTGTTTTATTTAAACTCTGCAACTGTCTCTGTAAATCAAATCAAGTTTTACGTCACAATGGAGAATATTGAAGGTCAGTCTGCTTATCTCCCCTCTTTTACCAGCTTGATAGCATTAGGTATCCTAAAGCAGTATAGCCATTGCCTTATGCTCATAGATTGTGAACTCTGACTAAACACAAATAACCCTGTCTGTGAAAGACACAAATATTTCAGAGATATGGATGCCTCTCTCTCACAAAAAACACAGACTGTGAGTATTAGACTAACACACCACTCACCGTTCACTCAACCCTGCACATAATGTAATATCATGTGTCAACATAATGAGGAAATACTTACCTAAGCTTCGTAGGATTAAGTCTCAGCAAAAATCAGAATCAAACATTGCATCACATAATAGCTCACCTTTAAAAGAATCACCATAAAACAAAGGACATCAAATCCAGAAAACCAGATCACTTCATGAACAAAGCAGTTTAATGCCTGATGAGTCCAACAAGTGACACACAGATGTTCCACTCACTGCTATAAACAAAAGAATGGTGTCAGTGAGATGTCTTTCAGGTGCAAGGATCTCAGATATATTTAAGGGCCCTTATGATCCTTGCTCCAGACAAATATAAATATGTCAATGTAATTCTACATATGGAGGTGAAAGAATTAGGGCAACAAACCCTGAGATAGGTTTATAGGTTAAAAGGTTCATAGGTTGTTACTAATTTTTCACCAAAAGCTTAACTAGCAATAAAAAGGTGAATGCAGGGATTCATTACTCAACATCTCCATCTCCTCTGGAATAGCCCCCCCCCCCCTCCTGCAGACAAAATTAGTGGAACATGGCTAATTGGATCGGTATTCATAAATTCACCCTGGGCTACACTGGCCTAGCTCTCATTAGTGGAACATGGCTAATTGGATCGGTATTCATAAATTCACCCTGGGCTACACTGGTCTAGCTCTCATTAGTGGAACATGGCTAATTGGATCGGTATTCATAAATTCACCCTGGGCTACACTGGCCTAGCTCTCATTAGTGGAACATGGCTAATTGGATCGGTATTCATAAATTCACCCTGGGCTACACTGGCCTAGCTCTCATTAGTGGAACATGGCTAATTGGATCGGTATTCATAAATTCACCCTGGGCTACACTGGCCTAGCTCTCATTAGTGGAACATGGCTAATTGGATCGGTATTCATAAATTCACCCTGGGCTACACTGGCCTAGCTCTCATTAGTGGAACATGGCTAATTGGATCGGTATTCATAAATTCACCCTGGGCTACACTGGCCTAGCTCTCATTAGTGGAACATGGCTAATTGGATCGGTATTCATAAATTCACCCTGGGCTACACTGGCCTAGCTCTCATTAGTGGAACATGGCTAATTGGATCGGTATTCATAAATTCACCCTGGGCTACACTGGCCTAGCTCTCATTAGTGGAACATGGCTAATTGGATCGGTATTCATAAATTCACCCTGGGCTACACTGGCCTAGCTCTCATTAGTGGAACATGGCTAATTGGATCGGTATTCATAAATTCACCCTGGGCTACACTGGCCTAGCTCTCATTAGTGGAACATGGCTAATTGGATCGGTATTCATAAATTCACCCTGGGCTACACTGGCCTAGCTCTCATTAGTGGAACATGGCTAATTGGATCGGTATTCATAAATTCACCCTGGGCTACACTGGCCTACCTCTCATTAGTGGAACATGGCTAATTGGATCGGTATTCATAAATTCACCCTGGGCTACACTGGCCTAGCTCTCATTAGTGGAACATGGCTAATTGGATCGGTATTCATAAATTCACCCTGGGCTACACTGGCCTAGCTCTCATTAGTGGAACATGGCTAATTGGATCGGTATTCATAAATTCACCCTGGGCTACACTGGCCTAGCTCTCATTAGTGGAACATGGCTAATTGGATCGGTATTCATATTCACCCTGGGCTACACTGGCCTAGCTCTCATTAGTGGAACATGGCTAATTGGATCGGTATTCATATTCACCCTGGGCTACACTGGCCTAGCTGTCCTTGACAGTGGAGGACAGGGAATGGCAAGGTATAATGGACACAAGACACTGCAGCCTTAAACTTTCAACGATTCCTTGATTCCTATGCCATATACATGTGCCCTGGGGGGTTGGACTCAAAGAAGAAAATCCCTGTTGTTGCTTAAATGATCCTCTCGTCAGCTTATCCCTGGTGAAGGAGAAATGAGTCATCCAGCTGGCTTAGGAGTGTGATGGTCAGCATGCATCATAGGGAGAAAAAAGTTTGAAAAGGCTTTTGAAATGCAAAAGGACAGGAGCAAAAAAAAAAAAAAAACACAAGCAAGTAGGAATTTGAGACATTACAAGTGACCAAGTGTGAATCAGCCTCAGGAATCCAAGCAAATGACTGCAAACCACTGGAAATACTAACTCCATATCCTGTAGGATATTCTCCTAAATATGTTTTAAAGAGGAATAATAGTGTAAAACAGATTTTGGAAACAAATGCCGGTAGAGTTGTTAGCAATAAGGACAAAAATGTATCTGGTATACATACTGTAGATTCATTAATGATGGTACCTCGGCAATTGTTACAGGTTATTACAGAGAAATTGATTCCCCTGGCAGTTATGATTGTCATACTGATGGTGTTATTTGCTTAGCAAGTTGTCTATCTCGCAATTCATTTTATATAGGAAACACAGACGCACCATTAAAATATATATGATATTAGGAAAATGAAGGTTGAAAAATTGCACTTACCAAACATGTTCAAGTATGTGATGGTGTTAATAAGTTTTTATTTTGGAAAAAGAAGAAAAAAATAATAAGGGGGTTCTTGGGGTGCAATACTTGAGTATAAGGAACATTTGTGTCAGGTACATTTAAATATCATTGACCTCCCCAGTTTGAATGAAACTGTTTTAGTTGTATGTGTGCTGAAGCTATGATCAGCTAAGTTATGATTATAAGGGATGAATTGTTCATATTAATTTATTTATTGATATATACATTGTACTTATTTTTATTTAGCTATTAATTAAAGGTTTTTAATGCTCATGTGATTCAACAGTAATTTGATATGCACTTCGATCAGCTTATGGTCTTGGTTTTTTTTTGTTTTTTTTTTGTGTGCGAGCTTGTGTGTGTGTGTGTGTGTGTGTGTGTGTGTGTGTGTGTGTGTGTGTGTGTGTATGCGAGTGTGTGTGTGTGTATGCAGCATGTGTGTGTGTGTGTGTGTGTGTGTATGCATGTGTGTGTGTGTGTGTGTGTGTGTGTGTGTGTGTGTGTGTGTGTGTGTGTATGGGAGCATGTGTGTGTGTGTGTGTGTGTGCGCGCGCATGGGAGCATCTGTGTGTGTGTGTGTGTGTGTGTGTGTGTGTGTGTGTGTGTGTGTGTGTGTGTGTGTGTGTGTGTGTGTGTGTGTGTGTGTGTGTGTGTGTGTGTGTGTGTGTGTGTGTGTGTGTATATATATATATATATATATATTATATATATATATATAGAGAGAGAGAGAGATAGAGCGATATATACTTATGCAATCTGTTGCCTATGTATTTATGAAAGCACATGATTACATAGAGATTCATCTATCTGTGGACTACATTTGACTGACTCTCTTGATATTTAATCATTTATATAGCAGGTCTTGGTTGGAAACTTTTTGTTTATTGGTTGTATTAGATGGCTGACACATAATGGATGGAAGCAATATCTTAAGCCAAATTAGTCAGTACTAAATACTCCAAGAATATATTCTAGAGATTTTGCTAGTTAGTATCTTAGGAACACGGTGGTATCTATTTCTCCTCCAGCTCATGTTCTACCATGTTCTAATAATCTAACCCTAGCGTAAAGTTCTTGAAAAAAGCTTTTTACCAGCCTACAAATATTTCCCAATGTCCAAAAAGGGCTTATAAGTTTGGATCTTAAACTTTAAGTGCAAGTAAAATAAAAATGCTAATTTTTCATCAAAAGCTTAACTAGCAACTTAATACATGATTTTATAATCCCCTGTAGCGCTTGATACCCAGATTGAGCTACTTCTTAGAAGAAGAACTGATTAAAAATAAAATTGGAAAAGATGATAGAATGACTCATCAGAAACTTTGCCATCCTCACAGAATCAAGCCATAGCTTACAGTCGAGGCCTGTATCATGTCTGTATCTGCCAATGAATTACCATTCTTCCTTTATACAAGTTCTGTGTATACCAACCTTAGGTTCATAGGTAGATGCTAGGCTATCAACCCTAGGGCCTATACAAGCCTAGCCATAACAATTCCCTGGATATTTTTTCCCACAATATTTACTTCCTTGGACCCCTGTCTAGCAGGGTGACTGACGTGATCCCTGGGGTGAATTTCCTATCTCCTATCCAATCGTCAAGGTTCCTTTTGAAGAGGGCCAAGAAGGCGCTCTACTTGCCATGTATGGTTGGTCTATTCCAGACTATGGAGAGTTTCTAGGTCAGGAACCTACCCCTCCAGCATGTTTTGTTCACTGTGATGACAAGGTTTAGATCCCTGGAGAGTGTGGCTCTGAGGGATTGAGATTTCTTTAAGTGGAGCATGTCCAACAGCTCAGGGTTTGACATTGCCTTGTATGAAATGACTGGCCCTGCCAGGTCTTGAACCCAGGACCCTTCATACTACCATCAGACAACATACCACTAGGCCAGCTAGGATCTTCCCAGCAATCATCTCTGTAGACATGGACTAGCTTACAATAAAGTTACAGAATCTTCCACAAATACATCAAATAAAACCCAGAATTACATAGTCCTCAAAACTGTTGAACAGGTTGAAACTCTCAAATATTCTTACTTTATCTAAGCTAGAAATGGGCTATCACATTCTATAAAAGTGTAACAGACTGGACAACCAATGCAAAATTAATTTCCAGTATAAGTCTCATTTTACAAATACAAGCTAATAAATCCATTAACCATTATAGAGATGTTTGCATTATTTATTTATCCTGACTCTGGAACATTCTTATAACAAAAATCAGGATGATTTCAAAATGCCTACCATCAAAGAGCAAGTACTTAAGTCCTACTTCCATGTTAGGTGGCCATGTAACTGCTAAGAAAAAATTACTTAGCATTTCTCACATCTTGCTCTAGTTTAATGTTTCTCAGTAACCAGTAACCAGATTTTCCTTATCAGTGACCTTTCAACTGATGAACAAACACACTTCCATCTTTTGTGCACACTGTTACTATTCTCCGTCTGCTGCTCTGCACTTCTGACCATCATCTTGTGACTACCTCATCTTATTAATTTAGTGAGCCTATATTGTCTTCTGCATTCCTTTTTTCTCAACATTCTCTCCCTTCTGTATACTCTCCATACCACCTCCTCCTCTATATACAGAGGTAAATAATTTGCTTATTTAAAAGTGCTAATAAATATACCAACCAATATGTAAATACTATAATTTCATTAGGCTAATAAGATGAATTTCTTTATGCTAATCGTTGTCTTATTGTATTCAAATAAGTCTGTTTTCAACTTCTTACTGTATAACTGCATTATTACACAATCATTTATGATCAAGTCTTTGTAAGTATAGATATATGCATTTATTGACTATTTACGTATTGTAAAACTGAGTTACTTCATTTGTTCTTACTGACTTTTTGAACAGAAAATGGGATCTGGCCTGTCATATCAGCCAACTTAACAAAGGCATATAAACAAATAAATACACTGACTGAAAGCCTAATACAGGGGATTTTGAAGAGCTGCAGTCTTTTCTGTATGTTATGTTTGCTTAGTATTTTAGCACTTTGCATCTTTTGTGATATATTTTCAGGTCACTGCTGGAAATCGCCTATTTGTATCAGTCCACCAGACTGGAAATATGTCCTTTTTAGACACAACACAAGCTTGCAGGTTAGTCATAAAAACACATTTTAAAATGTATAAAAAGGAGTTACATAGTACACAATATTGCGATGGCAATATGAACACTACACATGCTATAATAATATCCAGGGTCAGATTTATAGACGTACAAAGAGCTGGTACAATTAATTTTTATTTAGAAATAATTGCTTTGTTTATTTATATGTTACTCATGTGTTGTCAGAGTAGCCCAACATGAGAGCTAAATGTTCGATATTTGAAAATAATGGATGGGAAAAAAATTGAAGAGTTTGCTATAGTCTAGGAGCACTGTCACACTCATTAAGGAACCTTATGAAAAGGATAAAGTAAGAAGTGATTTGATTTGCTGAAGGTAGTTAATAATATCCTATAATACATGTTTAAATGCAGACTTTTGGATAAAGTAATGCATCTTTTAGCTTTAGTACCTACTCTAACACATGCTATTATAATAGTTCAAGACTTCCCATATCAAAGCAAAGTGAAAATTGGAGAGGATGTGAGCACAGTTAGATACTCTTTGGTCTAAATATACATCAAGTAAAAGCAGGTACAGAAGTTCGAGTAACTATTAAGAAAGTGCAGTTCTGAATAAGCAGTTAGCAAGCATGGGGAAGAATAATGACAGCTAGACACACTATTAAGATCAAACACTTTTGACTATAATGCTAGTAATAATGGAAGACAGAAGTAACCAAGCACACAGGCAGTCCTGAATATACTGTCTAGTCTTAGCAGGAAATGAGACAGACAACAGCATAGGTTCATAGGTAGGTACTAGGCTATTGGCCCTAGGGCCTATACAAGCCTAGCCAAAAAGGTACCCTGGCTTTTGCCACACAAGAAAATTATTTTCCTGTGCCCCTGTTGAGCAGAGCCACAGAGGTGATCCCCAAGGTGAATTTCCTATTTCCCATCCAATCATCAAGATTTTTCTTGATTTCTTGATTTTCTTGAAGAGTGCTAATGAGGAGCTTTGTTTGATATAGATAGGTAGTTTGTTCCAGAGTATGGGAAGTCTCTGGGACAGGGAATCTATCCTTCCAGCATGTTCTGTTTATTGTGGTGACAAGGTTTAGGTCCCTAGAGCATGTAGCTCGGAGGGATTGGGATTTCTTTAAGTGGAGCATGTCCAACAGCTCTGGGTTTGACATAGCCTTGTATGTTAGGCAGAGATCGCCTCTGAGTAGGCAATATGCGACGGAGTAAAGCTGGAGTGTTTTGAGATGGTCTGCATAGGGCATCTGTTTGAGGCCAATAATCCTCTTTGTGAGGTATTTCTGTGGCCTTTCCAGTTGTTGTAGATGTCTTATGAGGTACATAACAAAAGGGGCGTTGTACTCTATAATGGGTTTAATGAGTGATGAGCAGAGGGGAACAATGACCTCTTTTTTCCTGGATGAGAAACCTTTTGTGATGAGGTGTGCCATGTAGAAGGATTTCCTGACTACTGTGGTGATGTGATTATCAAAGGAGAGACTACTGTCCACCTGTGTCCCAAGGTTTCATATCACACTTTCGGTGTTAAGAACACTACCACCTATGTGGTAGCTCATGGGTACAGAGTTTTTACCAAAGGGGATGACAATGCACTTTTTGGCATTGAACTTCAGGCCATGGCTTTGACACCAGGCATCTGTCTCAGTGAGGCTCTTTTGTAGGCTGTCCACATCGTTACGAGTTTCAATTATGGCTCCTAGTTTGCAGTCATCTGTGAACTTCATTAGCCAAAGACCTTCTGTGTTAGCCTGTACTTCAGAAAAGTAGATACCAAACAGTAGAGGACCCAGGACTGAACCCTGAGGTACTCCACTTGTCACTGGGTTCTGTCAGTGAGCCAGTTGGCAACCCATCTTGTGACATAGGGATTTATACCTAGTTTAGTGAGTTTATATATAATTCCAGAGTGGGGGATGGTGTCAAAAGCCTTTGCGAGATCTAGATAGGCTGTGTGAACCACCTTACCCTCGTCTACAGCTTTGGTGATTGCTTCAAAGAAGTCAGTCCAGTTTAGGAGACATGATCTGCCTTTTACAAACCTGAACTGGGTGGGGTCCAGAGTTTGGAGATTACCAATGTCTTCGTTTCTAAGTTCCATGATGATACATTCCATAGGCTTGCAGACCAGGCTTTTTAGGCTAATGGGGCAGTAGTTCCCGGGGTCTGTGGTGACTCCCCCTTTGTGGAGTGGGATAACCGTTGCTGTGTGCCATTCAGTGGGCACAAAGCCTGAGGTGAGGCTATGATTGAACATGGTGCTTAAATGGGGAGCCAGTTCATTCTGTACTTCATGTAGAACACAGCCTGGAATGATGGCAGGTCCCATGGATGCTGTGTTCTTGGCTTTGGAGAGGGTGGTTTTTACCTGTGCAGTCATGATTACAGGGACTTTGCATTATTCTGGTATAGAGCTGGGCCCTTTAGGGGGTGGAGGGGTGGGGTAAAGTTAGCACTGAACCTATCTGCCAGGATGTTGGCAATATCAGTTGGTTCTGTATATTTAGTGCCATTGTGCTGTAACTCAGAGCAATCCAACAGACTGTTAAAATACATGCTCCTGGAAAAGAACAGAGAGCAAGATGGTAAAAAATGGAATCAAATACATCCCTACCACCTGTTTGCTGTAAAAGTGCTTTAACAGGATTTGCACCATTTGGCATATTTTAGGGAAGCCATTCCTGAAATTTTGTAGACATAGCTAACAAGTCATTTGAGGAAGAAAAACCCACATTTAAAAGTGCAATAGGATACGTCACAGACATGCAAGACAGGCTGGAAATTTTTTTGCCAATAGTGAATGAATATATGCAAGACATGCAACAGAGTATGTACAGCAAGAATGTCAGACTTGGGGGTTTAATTCAACTGGAAAATACAAGTATTAGTGTCCCCTACTGAAAATAAATTAAAAGCAAGATGGCGAGAACCCTCTGAGGTGGTAAAGAAAATGAGCGAAGTGAATTACAAAGTTAAGTCTAACTGGAAACTGGAGCCAGAGGAACTATATCACATAGATGTGTTAAAAAATGTGGACAAATGCTGAGATAAATATCAAGACCATGGCACCACGGAATTATATCACTGTTGTTCAAATAAGCAAAATATTGTATAGAGCGCAGAGCCAATAACTAAAATATGCTCACTGAGAAATATTTTTTTAGCTATTTGGTACAACTGATTTTAATGCTGTAACATATTTAATCTATGTCAGAGGAGAGAAGAAAAGAAAAACCTGAGCCATAAAGGATATTAGATACTCGGACAAAAATTAATAAGTGAAGCAGTGAGAAATATGATTAAACTCAGAGTTATCAAGGTTGGGTTTGATGTGAATGGAGCGCTCTCTTTCTGATACCCCTTAAGTCAGTTTACGCCATAAGATTTTGTAATAATTTACAGAAATTAAATGAAATAACTAAATTTGACCTTTATCCATTAAATGACCTGAGTGAATGAGCTCATAGAGGAACACAGCAAAACAAAGGTTTTTACCATGATATCTTTGGCCCTTTCCCTCAGTACTTTCAACTCCAGTGGTCTGTTTTTCACTATACTCTTTCACCATTTGATGTTTAGAGAGCTGCTGTCACATCTCAAGCTTCTTTCCAGGTGCTCATAGTAATTTAATCAGAAAAATGGAAGGTCTATTTTCATTACAGTCTCTTGCCCTTTGAGTTTCGCATGGCTCCTGTCACTTTTCAAAGGCTCATGGATAAAGTTCTAACACCTCCTACCAGGTGCTCAGCTGCATACCTTGGTGACATATTATTTATTGCAGACTTCTTCTTCTTCTTCTTTCGGCTTTAGAGTCACATTTAGGTAAAGTATATGCTATCCTGGAATCTTCAAGATAAGTAGGACTTACTACTAAGGCAGACAAAAGTAAGCATTTTAAGAGAGAAGGCAGATACTTAGTATATGTGATTGGGAAAGGGATAATTACAAGCCAAACAGACAAGATAGACGCCGTTACAAAAGTTTTGATACCCTACAAAAAAACATCAATAATATTGCTACAGCTGGCAGGCTACTGTAAGTAGTTCATACCCAACTTTGCTACTACAGCATGTCTTTTGCAGCCTTTATTGAAGGTAATGGCTGACACAGATGCAGGTGAGACTTTTAACCAGCTGACGAATATATTGTGTTCAGAGCTAATATTAGCTGGCTCTTACTTTACACTTTGATAATCCTTTTATCATCTACACAGATGCATCAAAAGTAGGGTTTAGAGCTGTGCTTTCCCAAGAAATTGGTAGCTGCCTTAGCAGAAGAAAATAAGTAGGGCGTAGATGAGACACCCCTTCATATAGAGTGATAGTGCCTCACCATTAAATGGGTACTCACTTCACTACAATGTTAGCTGTTAGGTCATACTTTTACATTAGTCACTGACCATGTACACCTGCAATGGCTGCACAAACTGAAGAATGGCAGCAACAAATGATGAGGTCAGGGTTTGCCCCGGCAACCCTTCAACATTACACTAAAACATAAGCCAGGAAGCAAACGCCAATACAGATGGATTATCCATGTCTCCTCACAAATCTAAAAAAGATAAAAATGGAGAGGAGGTATGTTCTCTACAGTTAGGGTGGTTTAGTTTTACTGGCTTGAAATTACCCATAAAGACTTACAAAGTAATCAGTCATGAGCATTTAGAAGTCATGTAACTGAAGCACAGGTTTGTCCTTAAGGGGTCATTTGTGTATACCTGATGGTCCACCATTACAAGAAGTTCAAAGACACACACACACACACACACACACATAGGTCTGTGACATTTAGGGGACAACACAAATGCTAGAATCATGTCTGGTTTAAAACTACACCAGATATTTCAGTTCTACAACAAATAACTAAACAAGTGCCCAAAACACATGAGAACAACAAAAAAAATCTACAAGTGTATTCTTGTGTGGGGGAAGCCCCTCCCACCAAACTTATATATGCCAACTTCAGAGTTGCACCACCTCAAAGAATGGAAAAATGTCCCAAAGTAATGGAGTCATTGCAGACACATATTTAGAAATCACACCAGCAGTGATTTCCCATCGGAAACGGTGACCGTAGTACCTTATATTTACTGACTGTAACCCTTACAACCTAACAATAACATCCCTAGGTTTACAAAACACAGGTTAAAAATATCACCAGTAGCAGACATTCTGCAAAAATCAGCTGACTAAGCCACTTGTCAAATTCAGCCTAAGAATACAACTACTACATATATGTCACTAATTTCATTATCTCAAATGAATCTTCTACCAGATATGATTTCTACTGATTTTGACTGCTTTACTGAAATGAATGGTACCATGATAGATAGATTGATATAATACAGATATAGGTATATCAATCAAATAAGCACACACATTCATATATATATATATATATATATATATATAGAGAGAGAGAGAGAGAGAGAGATGTATATCTATCTCTCTCTCTCTTTTTTAATTTCTCCAAATGATTTAGGTTTCTAATACCATGATGGGAATGGACCCCATTCCTAAGTCAAAGTACAATTAAAATTCATGAAATTAGTATTGTTTCAATCTTTGATGTCAGCCAAAAGTGCTCTTTGCAGCACCTGCAATGTGCCCAGTAATGACTCCTTCTGCAATTTGTATGGGATTACATGGATTGGTAACATATTTAAATATGATTGTAGATTCCTTTTTATAAGATCCATTGCTCCTACTCCTACTGGAACTGACTGGTTGTCTTTCTTCCACATTGCTCTCATTTATGCCTGCAGATCCTGATATTTTATTAGTTTGTGTCTCTCTGAATGCAACATGCTGTAGTCATTGGGTGTGGTGATTCCAGTGATCAGTGCTACTTTTATCTTCTTTTCTTGGACCACTATATCCGGTTTTCTAGCATCTATCTTTTGAACTGTTGGTAATGGGTGATCCCATGTGATATAAACTTCAGCGTTTTCTATGAAGCTTTGTGGCACATATTCCCAGTGTTTTTCAGCCACTTCAATACCATAATGTTTGCATAAGCCCCAGTGCAACAGTCTTGCCACATTATTATGCCTTTCAGTATACAGTCCTTCTGCTATTAGTATGTCACAACCACCAACGAGGTGAATGACTGTTTCCAATTTGGTTTTACAAAACCTACATTTGTCTGTTTCTCCCACATGTTCAATTGACTTTGTAAACCAGCGTGTATGTAGCCCACCTTCTTGGGCCGCCAGTATTAGCCTTTAATCTTTTGGTTTGAATTTGCCTCTCCTTAACAATTACTGCATTTGTTCCTGAGCAACATGAGGTTCTTCAAGAAGTTTTCTATACTTGCAACTATATGCATTTTCCACATTTCTTGCCTTCTCATATGGTCCTTTGTCATATATTCTTTCTTTTGTTTTTTGGCACATTCAGTTGCTGTCTGATTTTTATCTACTTCGTGTTTGATTTCCATTCCTGCTTGATGCCAATAAGTTTCTGCTAGATTAAGCAGAGAACTCATCTTAGATTTATTCTCCTCGTGTTTCAAAACATTCATTATGTTTGGGTCTTGTGAGGTCAGCATATATGTGTGGAGTCCCACAATTGCAGATCTGTACATGTAATCAATTTAATATATAATCTTGGTATACACTGATTTTTATAAATCATTTGGTGAGCATGAAGCATCCTTTTTGTTTTCCTATCTAATCTATCCAACATGTTTTGGAGCCAGTCAATCACTCCAAGACTGTTAAGTTAGGACAAGAAGAGCTAATTGGTTTATAGCTTGTATTTTGTTCCTAGATGTCAGCACTGTTTTCAGGATTAACCCACGGATTTGCTAAACTTCCGTGCAGGATTAGCTTAGTCCTGCATGGAAGCACCCATTTAGGAGCAGGACGGCAGAGCACTATGCATATTAAGAAGGCGCTCTGCCCGAGCTATTAGGCTTACACGGAGTGTGTACAAGTGCAGGGGGCGTGTCTGAGAGCAGAGCTCTCAGAATAAACATGCCCCTGCAATGTAGAACAGCAGAAAGTGGAAAGAAATGAGTGAGAATGCTCATAGGTACCCGCCTATCCCCACCAACTGTCCCCCATGTGTACAACAGCAACAGTACATGCTAATTAAATGAAGAAACCTGTGTATTCATATTGTTAAAAATCTGAGTACAGTTAACTATAGGTGCGGGGGTGTGCCCATCGCTTAGCTACGGTTAAAGCAGCTAAAAAGACTGAAGAGGATAACAAGGAAGATGTATGCAAATGAAGCAGCACAGCAATAGTGTAGTGGGCAGAACAGTCGCTTAATGAGCAGGCATTCCCGGTTTGAGTCCCACTGCAGCACAGTCTATTTTACATAACAAAGCATGTTATAACCAATATTTTTGTTGCAATACCCACTAAATAACACATATTTATGAACTGGAGTACTGCAGGAAATGCACATGTGAAGTATTAGTGTCAGAATGAATAAGGCACTGGTAAGCAGGTTTAAGCACAAATAAGCAGTAGTAAGCATATGTAAGCACTAGTTTTTTTCACCACTTCCCTATCAACCCCCTTTTTTTCTTTTAAAGAAATTAGCACGGGGTTAAGTGGGAGTAAGCACTTTTAAGCAGCAGTAAGCGGGTCTATGCCTGTTTGCACAGGGGTAAGAAAATGCCTACACATGTTAAGCAATTGAGAAGCTAACTGAGTGTAGGGACCTGTAATCAGAAGTTAGCAGTGCTCACCTCCACGCAAACCCACATACAACTGCTTTAAAGTGCCTTAATCACTCTGTATCCAATGGCCTGTGTTCTGCCCAGCAACAAAATAAACAGCCTCTGCAAGGCTCAAGCCCAGGACCTTGCAAACCATACACTAAGTGATTTACCACTAAGCCATGCCAGATATACATACATCTGATGTTTTCAGTAACATAACATCCAGCCCAGTCATGCAACAGTACAGAGAATGTATACCAACATCTAAATGTATGTGTGTATAAATATATCGATATCTAAACAGATACTACATATATATATATATATATATATATATATATATATATATATATATATATATATATATATTCCAAAATATATACATATATATAAATATATATGAACATATATATATGCAAATGCCGACATCTACACATATATATGTCAACACCTATATGTCCACATATACACAGCAAGTTACATATATGTACACAGATATATATCTCCGTAGGTATGTACGGACATAGTTATAAATATGTAAGCAAATATATATACCTATATAGGTATATATGGGCATACATCTGTAGATAGCAATGGTAGATTGACATAAACATATATGTCCACATGCACCGTTAATGGTGTTGGAAGGCCCCAAACAATATACATTTTGTATGAATTGGCATACCCCCCCACAGCCAAACATGTCCACCCTGAAATACACTACCAAGTTTATTGTATTTTGTTTGTGTTATTTAAATAGGGATTTAAATTTATTTTCATTTATTTGTTATTTTCTTATATTTCATTTCCCTCTCCCCAACCCACTAGGTGGACCGACCAGTACAGGCCCATCCAACCTAGCCTCTCCTCGACCCATATTTTCTTTACCCACATTTCCAGCCCCCCCTCGCTGCACACACACAGTCACCATCCCTTCTCTGGTTACTGGCCCGTAGCTACCACACCACCACGCTTTGCCCACCCTCCACTCCTCCTCCCCGCGGGACTCATCTTGTATGTTGTCCCGACCCAAGTATCTTCGGTCTTCCACACGCTATAGTCCATGCACATATGAACACAGCCATGCTTACCTGTGTAGACATGGTGTTACCGCAAAGAAATTCAGCCAATTTTTGGGTCATCCTGCATGGGGCAAATGTTTTCCTGGTAATAACAATAGACTTCACGGGTGACTTGGTTTACACCAATGGTTTTATTTTTAGGTATCGCAAAGCATACATGGTACACAAGGTTGCCCGGTATGCACATGATACCTAATAGGAACGTCTAATTCAGATATACGGGAAACACATGACCCTTGTATACACATGGCACTACAGGCCCCGCTCCTGATAACTAAATTATTGTCTAATCAAGATCCACACAGCACCTTGCAGGACTACTGGTAACTGAATCATGTCTTTATTATAATGATAATGAAGATGCACACAGCACCTTGCAGGACTACTGGTAACTGAATCACCTCTTTATTATAATGATAATGAAGATGCACACAGCACCTTGCAGGACCACTGGTAACTGAATCACCTCTTTATTGTAATGATAATGAAGATCCACACAGCACCTTGCAGGACTACTGGTAACTGAATCACCTCTTTATTATAATGATAATGAAGATGCACACAGCACCTTGCAGGACCACTGGTAACTGAATCACCTCTTTATTATAATGATAATGAAGATGCACACAGCACCTTGCAGGACCACTGGTAACTGAATCACCTCTTTATTATAATGATAATGAAGATGCACACAGCACCTTGCAGGACCACTAGTCTCACAGTATTATCGGTTAAGAACCGTGTTGTTAATCTAAATAAACAGCTCAAAATATTGTAGTTAAACAATGATTAAATGGTTGCATTTAATAATGACACGTCTTTCTGAAGAAGTCTTGATAATAAAGAAGAAAAAAGTGCTAAATAATACAGGAGTCTCGGGTGTTTTCTCTTCAAGTCAGTTTGAAATCGTTTTGAATGCTTTTTTGTCACAGAGTTTGTTGGTTTTTGTGATAATTATCTTTGTTTTTTCATGTGGTCTGGTAACATATATATATATATATATATATATATATATATATATATATATATATATATATATGTATATATATATATATATATATATATATATATATATATATATATATATGTATATATATATATATATATATGTATATATATATATATATGTATATATATATATATATATATATACATATATATATATATATATATACATATAGATATACATGTGACTACACATGCACACACAGACATATGTATAGTAAGATACTTATGTAGGAGGTGCACACAATATGGTACATCCACTATGCCCATAGTGAACACCCTAAAAATTGGACACTGGATGACCAACCCATACAAATGACATTCGTTGCCTGCAACATATACCCATAGAGAGGTCATAAGATAAACACCACACAGAGGTTTGCAGAAATGGAATACCTTTATATGTGCACTATTACAGAATTACATGCCATGTCATATAGCTGTTCAGACACTGACATCCATATCAACAGAGTAATGCAACTGTGAAACAGTTATACTAATACAGTAGTCTGGCAAGGTCCACAACTGTTGCTGTCCAGGCCAAGCCCTTCAAATCATACATTAGCAAGGATGGCCTGGGCCACAGGATACCACACAATCAACAGTAAGTGATGCAGGTGTATAGTCCAGCAGCCTCTATTCTGTACACAATCGCTAGGTGGTAAAGTCAGAAGTTGACCAAATGGGATGTAACTGTTGCATAACAAGGCATAACTGACACCATCACAGGCACACTGGCACACAGAACAGTCTGTATGGCAGGAGGCAGTAGGCCTGCAGTAACCCACTTTATGTAAGTAATGTCAAGATAGGTGACATGTATGGTACTGTACATCCAGATACCTTAAGACAGCTCACCCATGATACCCACACATGTTGTAACAGCCTAGGTTATGTATGGTGCATCCCCCCCTAGACTCATTAATACAGGGCCATATACCACTGTTACATACACTGGCCACTGGAGTGCATATGGGCACACATGTATTGTGTAGGTGAAGCCCACACATATATGGCCTGGCCCCACTGTATGTGTCAAGGATACAACAGCTGTGTACTGTTGGCAGGCATGGCAGCATGGTATACATATATGTGCATATGTATCTCTATCTGTATATGTGTAGAAATATACTGTTCTGTATATGTATATAGCTGGGTGTGTATAGGCATATCTACGTACACATACACACCCATCTATATATGTTGATATGTACATGTGTAATTATCTATACAGATATCTGGATAATAATATGTACATATATATTCACCATATGTCCTGAACATGGGGTGTAGCCCTACCCCAGCCACTTTAGTCCCACCTTCATAGTGCAAAGGGATGTCAGGCATGTATAGCAGGTATATTAGCAGACTATAGCTACTGTAATAGGGATCGTCTTCACAGACATGGTGTGTGTGCGAGGTCACATCTGCTTTTCACATGTGCGCCATTGGCTACTGACAGACATCCTAAGGACATCATAGTACAGTACCGCTGCAAGCACGTAATGCTGCTGTGGACTACAGCAGAGATATTGGCCAATAGATGTGGACATTATGACATGCTCTGTACAGTCCAGCGGTATACACAGAACCCCTTAGTGCAGAACATGTGGACCAAGCCTGACAATATGGATGTTAACAGCCATGTAGATGGGTATAACACATAATGACTGGTATACATTCGTCCTGATAGGTTGTGCAGTCACAAACCTCTGTCTGTCCTGACGCATAATAACTGCTGGTACAGGGGTGCCATGGCCCCATACTACCCATGAGATATTGACATACATCTGTACAGCATTCTACCACTCTGTCTGACATACATGATTGGTAAGGGAGGCCCGGCAGCAGTACATCTGGAAAGTATCTGGACATGACACCTCACTGGGTAAGTACACTGAGCTGCTAGGCATGTAACAAAGCACTGTGCAGGCTACAGGCAGACTGGCTCAACACTGGCCTACATCTCCTATGGGGGAATGCACATGTACCTGCGTATATAGCAGGCTCTATAGGCATGTCACAGCACAGGTTAAGATACACCTGTGTGACAGTGCATAACCACAACCAATGTGAACACTGCCACAGCCAAATATGGTAAGCTAGCATTATATTACAGTATATGGACTATCTGTTCAACACCATCCTCCTATGTGCCACTTACACACTGACCTTACATATATTGGGCTGCTACACAGTGTGGTCTGATGCCCATCTGTGGTATGGGACATGTGTGTGTATGGCCCTACAAACATATAAGCCAATATGGTAACATGCAGTGGAGCAGCATGCAACATCAGATAGGATGGGACCTATGACAATGACATCTACCACAGTCTGTACACAGGCCAAGGTATATATTAACAATACACACACTGTCAGCATTCACCATAAGTACACAGACCCTAGTACTGTACAAACAACCACAGCATGTCCAGGTCATGTCATCAAATATAACCCCTACTGTACATAACATGTGTAGCAGTCTGATATCTCGCTGGCTTGTTATCAGATATGATGACACTAATGACTGTGTACAGCACATATGCACCTCTTAATGCACGACATATGTACAAAGGTTGACAGAGTTGTGGCTGGAAGCACATACACAGGGCCAATATTGACATGTTGCTGTGATAACCACATACATTTACTGCTGTAACAGGGTTGTTGCAACATATGTCCTATGAGGGATATGAGGTCAGTAATTGTCACGGCTTCCACCATCTACAGACTGCAATCCTCGCACTACCTTCTGCAGTTCACAGATAGATGCTCTGTGGAAAACACATGACACCAAAGGCACAACACACTGCCCAGTCTGCAGATGACCCTACAGATGGGGATTCCTCATAAATATAGACCTGACATGGCAGGTATTAAAACATGTAGGACAGCCATATCCACACACACACTGTTAAACCAACATTACTCCAAATGCTGTATAGCAGCACTTACAGTCTGTAGTCAAGTCAGGCACATCCCCCTCCTGTGTGTTGCCCTGTTTCCACAGTGTATGTTGTTAAAGGTAAGTCCCCAATCCATCTGAGATGCTGTTTGCCAAACAACAGCTCTAGTTCCTGCTCACAGTGAATGAAAAGGGCCAACACTAACATGATGTTCCTAGATATTGGAGTGTGTTTCCATGCAATTGGCTATGGGAATATTACCACAGCTGTTCCACATGAAATCAGCTAGGGGAGGGATGCAATCCATGCAGAGGCCATCAGCTGATAATGAGCATCACTTAAAATGCACATGCTGTTGCCTAAGAAAAGCAGGTGTAGGTCTCCACATCCACCAGTGAGAGAGGCAGACAGAGGTATTGACAAGCCAGGGGGTGGTGGGAGAGTAAAGCCTAAGCATATTTGTGTCACACACCTACCAGCACAGGGTATCAAACCCCTGATGACTATGTAGTGCTATCACAGTCCTATGCAGTTATTGGATGCACCACATAGGTTACCTATTGTGGAGTCCTCAGAACATATATGTGATGGAGAGTGGCATCTACAACAGGGAAATGGTAGCTATACGGTAGGTGACATACACGTGCCTGTCTTCATGAACAGGTGCCGCCGTCAACACAGCCACACCCTCACAGAGATGCACACACATTGGCAGACTTGGCAGGGTCAGGGATACAGCTCATCACTAGTGAGATTGCCACAACACATTACTGTGCAGGTATCACATGCACCACATGGGTCATACGGAGGGTCTATGGTTAAAATGTATGGGGAGGTATTTGGCATCAAACAACATGCTTCAGTATGCCACTGGGGGTTGTAGTTAGTGTGGATGTGTTCATATGCATCATACAACACACACACAAACACACATGGTGCCACTACTGACATGCATGGGTGCATTTATGCACAGGTATGTGATGGGCTACTGTGCCAGATGGCTGTACAAGGCTAGGTGATGGGTATACCTTGGCATCAGGCCACATGACAATGGTCTGCTTTGTGGCTCAGGGCTGTGGTTTCTGCGTTTGCCCACACAGGTGGCTATTGTATTCACCATCCAGTCACCTGGGTGACTATTGCATGTGGCCAATGCTGTGCATCACTTGCCATGTATGTGTTCCTTAGTCCATAACATGGACAGTGTCTGGGATGTGCACACCTCCCACATGTGGAACTGTACCTGGGGTGTCAGGCTCATGTGTGCACAGATTATCATCAGATGTGTCAGTCTTGGCCACCTATGGCAGGAACTGGTAATGGATAGCAGGTTATCCCTGCACCTACATTGTAGCATGCTAATGACATTCCCTGGTGTTAGTGGCATCTGTCCATACAGTGCATGTTTTCAGGCATGGTATGTCCTTTGTGGGTCACATGTGATGGTGCCACAGGTGTTGCAGGTCTCCATTGGGGAACATGGGGAAGGTGCACTGTCTGCATGTATGTGCCTATTGGGCAGACAGACAGGGTGCCATGCCCTCTGTAGGCCAATGCATTCACTCAATAGTTACTATCAGTCGCCAATATGCAGTGTACTACACACATAGTGGCTGTTGCCTCAGCGTGTGTGTGTGTGTGTGTGTGTGTGTGTGTGTGTGTGTGTGTGTGTGTGTGTGTGTGTGTGTGTGTGTGTGTGTGTGTGTATGAGACATGGGGTGAGAGTGTGTTCTGGGTAGTACAGGGGTTGCTAACTGTGATAGCCTGGCCTTGCTGTCACATGTATGGGTATGGATTTGCACCCCAGCCTCTCGGCTATTTCACATCTGTTATCCCTGTACAGTGGACATTGTGATATATGCTAGGGCCACCATATAAGAGATTTGCAAAACCCACCCCACATTGGGCCCAGGTGTCAAACACTCACCCCCACCTCCACACAGGCTATGAGTTACAAGCACACACACACACACACACACACACACACACACACACACACACACACACACACACATTCACACCTGGCATGTCTGGGTGTAGAACCCCTACCTAACTAATTTATTACACTACAGCACTACGCAGTTATAGTATGCGCCACAGAGATTACTGAAGTACACCTCCCCCAAAGGTGTATATCACATTGTCTGACATCAGCAGGATAGCCAAAGCAGGGCATGTGACATGTCCTGAGTGTGACTAGCCTAAAATGCATTGCACCCTACACAGACATTGGAACACACACAAAACATCCACAACCAACTTGTGTGGGTATAGAACCCCTAACAGATGTCTATATCACATTACAGCGTGGAGCTGTTAGGATGCACCATGGGGATTACTGGAGAACTCCTTCTCCAAAGGTGTATATCACATTGGCTGACATCAGCAGGATTGCCAAAATAGGGCAATTGACATGTACTGAGTGTGACTAGCCTAAAATGCATTGCACCCTACACAGACATTGGAACACACACAACCAACTTGTGTGGGTATAGAACCCCTAACAGAGGTCTATACCACACTACAGCATGGAGCTGTTATAGGACGCACCACACGGATTACTGGAGAGCTCCTTCCTCAAAGGTGTCTATCACACTGGCTAACATCAGCAGGATTGCCAAAGTAGGGCAATTGACATGTACTGAGTGTGACTAGCCTAAAATGCATTGCACCCTACACAGACATTGAAACACACACAAAACATCCAGACCTGCCATGGGTGGGAATAGAACCCTACCAGAGTTCTACATCACACTACAGCAGTACGCAGGCATGGCATGTCTACGGATGGTACTGGGCTACAACATTCACAGAGGTGTATTTCTGGGTGGATGACATCAGCAGCCTTGCTAAAGATGAGCATTTCACTTGTAGGGTGCGTGATTACCCTAAAACGCATTACTCCCTACACAGACACACACACACATGCCATGTGTGGGAGTAGAACACCTACCTAACTACTTTATCACTCTACAGCAGTACGCATTTACAGGACACACTACGAAGATTACTGGGATACAACCTTCCCAGAGGTGCATTTCTAGGTGGATGACATCAACAGCCTTACCAAAGTGGAGCATTTAAATTGTAGGGGGTGTGACTACCCTAAAAAACATTGCTTTCAACACAGACAGAGTCAGACAGTTGCCAAGGCTGGGGTTAGAACTCCTACCTAACTACGTTTATCATACTACAGCAGTTCACAGTTATAGGACATGCTACAGAGATTACTGGGATTCAGTCTTTCTCAGAGGTGTATTTCTAGGTGGATGACATCAGCAGCCTTAACAGAGAGGAGCATTTAAATCGTAGGGGGTGTGACTACCTTAAAAAGCATTGATTTTTATACAGACAGACAGACACACATATACACACACACACACACACACACACACACACACACACACACAGTTGCCAAGACTGGTGTTAGAACTTCTACCCAACTAGTATATCTCACTATAGCAGTTCGCAGTTACATGACGCGCTACAGAGATTACTGGGATATGACTCTCCCAAAGATGCATTTCACAGTGGATGACCTCAGCAGGCTTATCATAATGGGGCTATAGGGAGGGCAGTGTGTGTGCATGGGCTATAACCCATTCATCTAGGGGATGACACACCACATGCGGACACAACCTTGGTCATATTTGACAGGTACATATATGCAGCTGCTAGATGATTACTTCCTTGCACAGTCATGCTGCACAGCTGGCATGTGCACCACATACTCTGTAATGCTCATAGAAAGTGTGTGAGCATGCCCAGTATGACCTTTCAGTATGTTGTTGGCTGACATTGCCTTCATTTCTCTAACTGTGTGGGCATGCCCAGCATGGCCATCTGTACTGAATGTGTGGATCGAGTCCAGGTTGTTTGTACTGCAGTGCTGACCTTTGTGTTTTACACCTACAGGTAGCATGCTGTCTCTGCAGGGTATCCGTTGATCATTTGGCATGGACTGTTACTACATTTCTGTATTTCTACATTGGATGGGGAGGCACACCTGACTATTTCTACATTACTACACAGGATTGGGGGGGCACACCTGACTATGACTACATTTCTACATAGAAATGGGGGGGCACACCTGACACTTGTACACATTTGCTAGGACTGTACGGGTATGTCGGGTACTCCATTTCAGTCTGTTGTCTTACCTATCGTGCTGACTACAGATCTTAGCTTTTAATTACCTACATATTAGTTTCTGACTTCCTACCCTTCAAAACTGACATCCCACTGCCTGACCTGCTGTAGTCTGTCTGTGTAGGCCTGGTGGGAGGATAGCCATGGGCCTCATTCAGAGGCCATAGCACCAACTTTGTTTGTGTTTGTCTACACCTGTCCTGCTGGCTGTGACTGTTATTTGGGTATGTGACCCTCCCCCAACTGGCATGTGTGAGTCACTTACATTGTGGGTGTCCCAATATTGAGGGTGGTGCTGCAGGGCTGCCTATGTTAGATGCACATAGTACACTCCCTACACATGGTTAGACACAGGCAGTGTATTGTTTGGCATCCCTTTTACTTCATGTGAGAGTCAGAAAGTGGTGTTATTCCCTGGGTCCCTCCTGTGTCAGTGTATGTGCTATGAGTTGCCTCTTTGCCAAGGCCAGGGCATACTGGGCACACCTCCTTCTACCTACTGGGGCAGGCTCAGGTTGTTCCTTCTCTGAGTCACTCTGTACCTGTGCAGGCCTTGGCAATGGTGGGGGGCTGTGTGGCCCTGCCCAGTGCTGTTCCTGCTGCAGCTGTTTCTGCAGGATCATATTGTGTAGCATGGCACATACAAGGACAATTCGGGTACATTTAGCTGGTGAGTACTGCAAAGCTCCACCGGATGTGTCCAGGCACTGGAACCATGACTTGAGCATCCCAAACACATGCTCTATTATAATTCTGGTCTGTGTGTGCCTCATTATGGAGTTCTTGTTCGGGTGTGTGTGCATTTCTGATGGGTGTCATCAGCCACGGCTCCAGTGCGTATCCAGCATCCCCCACTAGGTGACCGTCAGGGATGTTCCCATTGACAATTCTCTGGTACAGCTGCATCAGATGCCAGATGTGGGAATCGTGGTAGCTTCCAGGGCAGCCAGCACACACATTCACTATTATGCCCTGGGCATTGCACACGACCTGGCAGTTGATGGAGGGAAAGCCCTTGAGGTTGATGTAGACTCTACCCCACTCACTGGGTGGTGTTTTGATGCATATAGTGCGTGCAGTCTATAGCACCCACTACCTCAGGGTATTCTGCTATTTGGTGTAACAGTTGCATATTGCTGGCCAACGCCGCACGGGTATTCGGGAAATATACGTGTTCACTGGCATGTGCTGACATGGCATCCAGGAACTGGTGGAGTACCCTGGATGCTGATGCCTGTGAAATCCCCATCAAATCCCCAGTTGGCCTTTGGAAGGTACCTGTAGCTAGTATTCTTAGGCCTACACATACCTTGGTATCCACTGGGATGGGTTCCCCTCTGTTAGTTCTGTGTGTGAGGCATGGCCTGTAAAGCTCAACGATTTGCTGTAGGAGTTCCCTGTCCACCCTATAGCACTCCACTATCTCCAGGTCATGTAGCCCCTGGTAGGTTACCCTGGGTCTGTACACTCTTCTCTGTCTCCTCACTGTCGGTTGGTGGACAGCATTCATATCCTCACCACCCTCAGCCTCTTTCACAAGTTGTTGTATAATAGCTATTGCAGCCCCTATAATTTTGCTATACTGGGTGTTACTAGTTCCCCGCTTATTTACACCGGTGGTGTAGAGTGTGGGAAAAACCAGAGGGGAAGGTGTTTGCATAGTTTATAGTAGTGTTCTGGGCTGGGCTGGTCTGCTGCCTGTGTAATTGGCTGATTCCAATACATTTCACCTGCCAGCTATGCTAGTTCTTCTTGATTACCTTCTTACTGTTGTTTTCCCTTCCCATTGCCTTCCTGTTTAAGCCTGTGTGTGTGCAGTGCAAACAGAGTGCTCAAATGTGCACACTGCTGCTATTTCCTGGTTTAATTTCTTTTGTTTTCCAGTAAGTCTCGGTGCACGGCGTGCGCACCCACTTAGGCTTTGTAAAGAGTGCTAAGCAGGTTTAGACACACCCCCTAGATTAGCTGTGCTAAGCTAGGAGCAATCCCGAGCCACAGGGCTTCAATCTTCTTACAATATGCCTGACACCCCCCCCCCCATGATGTCACCTACCACCTAGGCTTGCACCTTGCTATTCCTACTCTTACACTTTTGGGACCTCACATGCTGGGGACAGTTGGGATTCACTATCCTTCCCCTCATTTGCATAGGATTGCCTGCTAATGCATAGTCACATGTCTCACACTGAGCCTCCCCCCTTAGCAACCACTACTCACTGGCCAGGTTGTCTTCTACCTGCCATTGACTTGCATGGCAGAATAGTGATTTTAGTTAGATTGCTTATTTTAGGTTTATTTTATTATTTTCCTCCAATTCCCATTTGCGTGCCGCTGCCCTACGCTTAAACAGCCGCAATCGGTTAATAAAACATAAAAATTGATTTTTGTAATTTTTATTTTTTTGCTATGCCAATGGCCTTATACTTGGCATGCTTACTACATGATATGCAGCCTTTAATTTGGGCTGTCACAGCTCCATTTTGGAGTTTGAAGAAATGTACTCGGTTACTAACCGAGTACATTTCTGCAGATAGCACTAGTCCTACACGGACTGTTGCAAGCTTCCTGGATTGCAAAATCACCTAATTTGCAAAGATTTCTCTTGCAAATGGGGTGATTTGCATACCAGGGCTTAGTCTGTGCAGGAATAGTGCAGGAGCGCTTGTGCACGCCCCTGCAGGCTGTTCCTGAATTTCACGGCAGACATATTGCCTACTTGAGCTTCTGCACCGATCTTGCACTCCGTGCAAGCTTTTGAGAATCCGGGGGGGGGTAAGTCTTCTAAAGTATTACTTACTTAGTTTTATTCACATTTGTTCATGTTTTATTGTTGATCCTTCAATTCCCAAATATTTATACGTTCCCTCTTGCTCGAGTTTTTTTATATCACATTCTTGTCCCAAACTGATTGTTTCCTGGTGCTGCAGTTTTCTTCCTTTAAAGGTTGCTTTTGCACATTAATCAAGACCAAATGACATTCTTATGACATCTGAAAAAGTTTTGACAACCTGCATTTGTGCTTTCCTTTCTTCGTTTGATGAGCTATACACCCTTAAATCACCGGCAAAGAGAAGATGAGAGGTCTTTAGACTTTGTTGTTTTCTAGGACCCAAATTATAGCCATGGCCTAAGCTGTTAAGTAAACAGCTTAATGGATTAAGGGCAAGGCAGAATAGCAGTGGTGACAGAGAATCACCCTGGAATATCCCTCTTTGAATTTTTATCCCTGGGATAATATTGTGTCCTTTATCATGGCTTAATTGCAAGGAGGTCTGCCACTGTTTCATTGTCACTGTAATGTAGTCAGTCTGTGTAAGGTGTATCTTAATACATTTTTAAGCACTCTTTTATCCATGAATG
Organism: Protopterus annectens; assembly: GCF_019279795.1. NCBI lineage: Eukaryota > Metazoa > Chordata > Ceratodontiformes > Protopteridae > Protopterus > Protopterus annectens. Next base: position 1,999,107,952 of record NC_056729.1, on the reverse strand, counting down.
TGGGATATTACCAAATGCTTTTTTGTAGTCAATCCATGCCATACTTAGATTCTTATCCTTTTTATAGTTCTCCACTATAACTTTAACAACAAATGATCCTTTGTTCCATATGACTTTCTTTAATTGCCCTTTTTGTTCTACTGCCATAATTGAGTTTTCTTCTAAATGACTATAAACTCTGTCAGCATCAATTCCTGTGTGTAGTTTATATATCGTCAGAAGGCAAGTTATTGGTCTATAATTTTTAGGGTAGCTTGCAGGTTCACTCTTAAGTAGGAGCATTCTTTTTCCTGTTGCTAGCCAGGTTGGTGTCTGTTTGGGATGCGCATATAAATAGTTCTTACTCATAGCTAAATCTTTGTGCAAAGATGTCAATGCTTTTAACCAAAAGTTAGGTACTGCATCTGGGCCTGGGGTTTTCCAATTAGAGGCTTTTCTTAACTTTGTTTCAATCTCTCTGGCTATTATTTCATCCCATTTCATATCCTGTACCTTTAAACTTCTTATTCTTTCTTTTACTTCCTCGACCCATTTAGCATCTTTGTTATGTTCCACATGAACTTCATAGATACTTCTTCAAAATGCATCTATTTCTTCTTTTTTTGGCAGTCTTTTAGTTCCTTGTATCTTGTTTCCCAATTATCTATAAAACCTTTTTGGGTCATCAATAAATTGCTTATTTTGTACTTTTCCTTTATATTTATCTTCGTATCTTCTAAATTTTTCCGCCTGTGGTGACATTTTTAGTTTATTTGTGATAGTGCATAATAGACCCTGATCTCTTCTAATACTGTGCATTGCTTTTATCACATCTATTTTTCTTAGTACTTTTGTTGATTTATTCCCTCTTCTGTAGTCTTCTAACAGCAACACTTCTTGTCTTAATTGCTTTATAGTTTTCTCTATTCGATACTTCCATGATGATATTCGATTTCTTCCCTTCCCTTCCCTCACTACCCTGTGTTTTTTTGGTAGACGTTTATCAGTTATTAATTTAGCTGCACAGTAAAATATCCTGTTTACTTTTATTATATCGCAGGGCACTTTATGAACAATCCTAATTACTGTGTTCATTTGTTTTTATCATACTTCTGACTTTTTGGGTTTTACTGACCTTCTGCCGTCTATTTCTTTTATCGATCTTAATATATCTATCTATGGCTATTAAATCAAGCAACTCTTTTCTTAGCTCATTTTCTTCCAAACCGAGGGCACATCCCTTGTTTTCCATTTCCTGTGAGCATTCTATAGAAAGTTCTATAGCATCTTCCTGTGGCACATTCTCTACAATTTCATCCCGTCCCATCCGTTGCTCTGTCATATGGGGTCTCACTGGCCTATCACTCCTCAACATTGACTGCATCAGAGTTTCCACTGTTTCCTGTTCCTTCCCTTGCTGCCTAGCTTCAAGTGAATGTTTATGCTGGTTTCTTGTGGAAGGCTCCAAAATATCTTCATATGGCACCTGACCAATTGCTTCCTGTTCCACTGGTGTCCCCTTAATTTGCATATCTATTGCTCTATCCTGTTGTGGTGCTTTCTGAATTATATTTTCTTCACTGAATCCTTCACTTCACAGGTACTCCATAACCTCAATTTCTATTTCTTTAATTTCTCCATTACTAATCTCCTTTTCTACTTTTCCTCTTTGTCTTCTTATTCTTTGTATTGTAAAGTTTTCCATGTCCAGATTCCTTTTCCTGTATTTCTCTTCAAATATCTTTGGTGCTGCTCTTTTTGTATTGGTTAGTTTTGCTTTCTCCTTTGCATAAATATAACACCATATTACATATCTTTTTCTTTCCCATGTTCATTTTTCTTCTTTAGATGTCTCCTGATCTTCCTGCTTCTCCTTACTTTGGTGACTCACTCCATCATGCAGTGATGTAACCTGTATTAAACCTTCTACACCAAATGCTTCACTTCACAGGCACTTCAAAACTTCAACTTCTATTTTTATTTTTAATTTTTACTTTTCTAATCTTCTTTTCTACATTCCCTCTTTGTGATATTATTTTTTATAGTGAAATTTTCCATATCCAGATGCCTTTGCCTGTATTTTTCTTCAACAGTATCCCAGGATGCCTTCTAAATAGCATGAAACATGACCTATCAGGGCCTCTATAATTAGTATTTAACTGTAGCCTCCAAACAGGCTTCATGCCTCATGAATGGAGACAGGCAACAGCCATCTACAGACACTGGAAACTACAGACCCATAAGTCTCACTAGTGTTATATGTAAAGCCATGGAAAGAATTAACATGGAGATGATCAGTAGACATATAGTGAACCTTCAGACACTGGAACCAACCCAGTTTGATTTTGTCAAGGGCAGATCATGCCTACTCACCCTGGTGGACTTCATTGAGAAGGTCACCAAAGCAATGGATAAGGGCAAAATTGTTAACACTGCCTACCTTGATCTGGCAAAGACATTTGACACAGGCATTGTTGACAAACTCAGGAGGTTAGGTACAAACCCATATTTCACCCGGTGGATAGCTAACTGGCTCACAGACAGGAACTAGGAAGTTAGAATTGGGGAATCCACCTCTACAAAGAGGCCAGTCACAGGTGGAGTCCCTCAGGGATCAGTTCTTGTACCGCTCCTTTTTGGCATTTACTTCTCCGAAGTCAAGGCCAATGTCAGTGGTCTCTGGCTGACTAAATTTGCAGATGATTGCAAATTAGAAGCTGTCATTGAATCTCACACTGACACAAATGTTCTCCAGGAGGGGCTCACACAGACAAACAACTGGTGTCAGAGTCATGGACTAAAACTAAATGCCAAGAAATGCATAATAGTATAATTTGGGAAGTCATCCATCCCTGGTAACTATCATATTGACAACACACCCATTAGAGTTGACCCAGTAGTCAGGGGCTTAGGGACACACGTGGATTCTAATCTAGCCTTTGATCATCACTTGTCTACAGTAGTGAGGAAATCATTCTATGTTGCACAACGTATAAACAAATATATGGCATCTAAGTCCAAGGAAGTCATTGTTCCACTGTATTCGGCATTCATCAGACCTATCATTGAGTACAATTCCCCCATTAGTATGTACCTAACCAGGTATATCCAATAACTGGAACATCCACAGAGGTTCCTCACTAAAAGAATACAGGGCATAAGTAATATGTCCTATGCAGACCACCTCAAGGCCCTATCCCTGTATTCTGTCTCCTTCAGGCTTTTGAGGGGAGATCTATGCCTGGCATACAGGGCATGTCAGACCCCACTCTGACAGACCTCCTGCATATCCACAAAACAAACAGTATCAGAATTACCCATTCTAAAGTCTTAAACCTTGCCTGTGATATAAATAGGACCTACTGGAGAGATAGGTATGTATCCCAGAGACTACCCCGCCTATGGAACAGGCTACCCATCCATGTATAAAGCAGAGTTTCTCCCTAATCCAATTCAAGTGCAACTTCGACAACTGGATGGGAAACCAGAAATTCATCCCTTGTTTGGCACCTATGTCTCTGATGCAAACAGGTAACTTATAAATGGTTCATCTTCCAGGCCCATGGTTACATTTATCAAGGGTATCAGAACTTGTCAGAGATTTGGGATGTATGGCTAGGCTTAAAAAGGCCCTTGTGGTCGTTAGCCTAGTAAACACCTATGAACCTATGAATATCTTTGGGGCTGCCTTCTTTATATTGATTAATCTTGCTTTCTCCTTTGCATAAACATTGCACCATATCAAATCTTTCTTTCCTATGTCCATATTTCTTTTTTATACTTTTCAAATATGTCTAGGTTTTGTTGTTCATATTTTTGCACTTCCTCAGATGCTTCTTTTTCCAAACAGATCAAAGTTTCTTGATCTATATCCTGTTTTTTCACAAATCTGTTGTATTAATGAACACAAATTTTCATTTGAAGCTTCTGAAAGTTTTTCCTGTGGAAGTATTTTTCTTTCCTCTAATTTCTCCCTTAATTGTTTTGTATACCTTGTGTCTGGAAATTCTGGGCTTTTTGCACAATAGTAACAATACATAATTCCTTTATTATCCTCAATAGTCCACTTTATCGTCTTTATGGTTCTTTGGCCTATCAGTTTTTGTGATTTTTGTGAAATACTACTTCCTTCTACAACCCTCCCCCTGGGCCTGGGCTGGCCGAATTGTAGGAATGTTTCCATATTTTGTAGATTCTACATTGTCATCTTTTCCAGTGTTGGCACCAGTGTGTCTACCAGGATTGTGCACTTTTTATCCTGGGTCTTGTGAACCTAGCTGGCTTTTTTTTAAATTTTAACCTACTTCTGTCCGTGATATATGCTATATAAATACAGTCTATATATCAGTGTCATCTTTGCAAGATTTTTGTGAAAAACAGGGTCCACATTGTGAAGGTACTCACAAAGACTTGAGGATGAATTCAAATTCAGCAATACTACTCCTTGCTTGCTGACTTATCTCCCCATTTGGACCCAAAATAGATATAGATATAGATGTAGATATAGATATATAGACATACCTCTCAACCTCTTAGCACAAGAAATCTGGACAAAGTCAGAAATAATGGGGCGACAAAGTCCCAAAAATTGGGACAAATTTTAAATATTGCTCTTAGTAACTTAAAAAGTTACTAGAATAAAAGGTGTTGTATTAGCCTACATTTTCTGAAGAATAGGAAGTCTGAAACTCAAATGTCTTTCAAGGTCTATATTACATTATCTAAAAGTAATTTAATCAAATGACACTTTACATCAACAAGCCATTCATAGAGCTGTTTATAGTGAGATTGCAGTACAGTGATGTTCCAAAAATTTGCCCTTTCCTCACTGTAGTGCGATCTCTGAGTTGGTCTATATAATTAGCGGGGGTGAGGGGGCTGAGCGAATTCAATAAATGGCATTTCTGATGTAAGTGCCGTTCGATTAAATTACATTTCAATTATGTAATATAGACCCATCTGTCATTATTTAGTGATGTCAAGCCTCACTCATTTTCTGGAACACTACAAAATTTATAAGGGACAGATCAAAAATATGAGGCCAAAATCTGGGCATTCTGCAAAAATCTGGACAGTTGAGAGGTATGGATATAGATCCAGATCTAGATCTAGATCTAGATATAGCTATAGATATAGATATAGATATACATGAGATCAGTTCACTCTGTTGAATTGTCAGATTTTTGACTGAGTGACGTGCCAAAGACTGGGTGGGTAAGGTAAGTAAGGGTTTGGGATTTTAGTGCCAAAGCATTTGGAGTTATTAAAAGTTTTTGGCATTGGGGTAAGAATGTGTATGTGGGTAACTGTGAGTTAGGGTTAGAATAAGAGCTAAGGAAGAGCATAGATTTTATTGCCCATGTGTGTTGATGCATATGATGTATGCCTGAGTGTTTTGTTTAATGACAGTGTTAAGGAAAGGGTTTTCCTAAGGTAAGGTATATTTTTGGTGTTAGTGGAGGGGGTAGAGTTAGGTTTACTGTTGGTTCACCCATTGTGGCGTGAGGAAGCTGTCTAAATCCTGCTGTATACTGCCTTCTGGAAGAAGGTCCCTGTAGTGCACCCTGTGGGCATTAACCTAGGTATGGATAGCCTACAGTCCAATCAGGCATGTTGAGTATCCAGAAGTATGCAAATATGCTGAGCATAGTGTAATGGTCATTGTACCATGCATTGTGGCCAAAGGGGAAGGGCTGGGTTGTAGGGGTATAATGCACAAATACCACCAGTTGTCAATGATTATGCCACAGTGGCTTTACTTTAACTTCTCTGCTTGGCCACAGAATGTGAGATGTCGACTTCTGTTCTGAATTCTCCTAAAGAATGGCCCTAGACCAGGAGGCAAGCATACTTATAGACCACTGGTTGAAAGGCTGCATGGTATAATTGATTGTCACAGCAACACTAGGACCCATAAATCAAAATAAACAAACAACCAAAGGCCTTAGGCCAGATAAGTAATGCAGCAGTTCCATTTCTGAGTCAAATGTTGATGCATGTTAGCTGAATTGCGATGATAAATAAGTTTCAAAACTTTGAATGTTCTAATATCGACTCCTATTCAGCGAAAGCTGAAACATCGAACATACAGAACAGGGAAACAAATTGTTGTTCTAAAACACATACACACAACACAAGCACACCAAACAAACAGCAATCCACATACATATACCTAAAATCTTACACCTAACCCTACACTAAACTATACACACACCACTAACTATCCACTTACCTTAATCCAAACCCTAACCTTAAGGTCCGTCACTATCGCACACTCACCTCACCCGCGCCCTAACCCTAACTCACCTAACCTGCCCTAACCCTCACGTCCACACAATCGCACACATACCTAACCTGCACTCAGTTGCACATTTACCTGAACCCGACCCGTAACTTTCCACCACAGCTCTGAAAATACCGAAGCAACAGAAACGGACAACCAAATTCTTTCCCTAGGAAAACATTTGGCTTTCTGTTACTTCGATATTTCAGCTTTCACTGAATAGGGGTCGATATTAGAACATTTGAAGTTTTGAAACTTCAATGTTCTAATATAGACCCTTAATCTGAGGGCAACATACCTCCATCTCTCTCTCTCTCTCTCTCTCTCTCTCTCTCTTAATTTGTCTCTCACGTTTGTAAAACTCTTTTCAGTTTTGTAACTGTTCATTTCTTTCAAGTTACTGGCTTTTACAATAATATCCAGTCCATCATGAATCAGCATTGCATAAGAAAAGCATTATGCACATAGGTTTTTAAAAAAACTAAAATAGTAATGCTGAATACTGACATGTGTTGGATATATACCTAGAAACAAAATATTTCAGAACTATGCTTTTCAACATCTTGTTTGCGATAACACTTACTAAAACATCTGCTGTTATGTTTCATCTCAACATCTGCAACAGTTTCTCCCCTATTATTTAAAGTCTGTGAAGGAAACACAGTAAAAATGTCTGAATTAGGAAACAAATTTTTATTTTATGTTTTAATTGGAATGCTAGGAAAGAGAACAGGAAATTAGTGTCACAGTTAATAAAATATACTTCACATTGAATTGCATTAATTCTAAACTGTGAGTAATAAAAAAAAAATCAGTGAATTAATTACAAATCATGTAACTCAGAACAGTTACTTAGCAGTGTCTGTTAAATGTAGGCAATTCTTCAAGCTTATATAGTTCAAATTATAGTCAATTTCAAGTTTTTTCATTTTAGTGCAGTTAAATGTGTAGTACGATTCTAAGCTGTCAATGGGAAAAAACAAGAGAACACAAAGAAAGTCAGATGTTGAGTTTCAAGGGAAATCAGGGTTTCTGTACTATAGTTTCAAATGCCTTTTCAGAATTATAAACAAATTCTAAACAAAATATATTTTAATATAGTAATAAACATCATACTGCTAATGGATGACCCTGTGCCATTGAAACAAATTAGCACCTGAATGACATAGCAATAATATCAAATGTTTGCAATCTAAATGTGAAAAATGTTGTTGTTGTTGTGTCTTTCGGCTTTTCTCAGTTAGGGGTCGCCACAGTGGAACTCCGGTCCGCTAATGATTGGCAGTAGATTTTTACGTGCCGAGTTGCCAGCTCTGACGGACAATCTTCAACGAAGGTACGCCCATTCAAGCATGTCTCCACACAGAAGACGCTTTAGCTGAGAATCGAACAGGACAACGTCTTACTGTGAGGCGACATATGTTTTCTATTTTATATTATAAGCACAATGTCATATTTCTGGTTTATACATGGAATTTGTTGATTTTCTTTAACGTTTGACTGCTTTATACTATTTAAGTGATTCATTTTCAGAAATTCTATGCGTTGCTTTAGGTGTGTCCTTATCCAGCCTGATATGCACTCAGAAATCTCATTATTTATTTAGCAAGCCTATACTGGGAATCTTTCTAAATTCTCTATTACAAGAAAGATATCCGTATCTGAATATGCAGTCAAATGAAATTCAACACACATTATTATGGGGCAACAAACATAGAAGTTACTGTTTGTCTCTTCGCTATATCACAGCCTTACAACATATCAAATATTCTAGCTCAAAATGAGAAAATAGTTATCAATTATGGGTGAGAGTTGTAAAGCTAGTTCACATTATGATGGGTAACTGTACAGAAAATGTCCTGTAACACAACCATACACAGTTAAGAAAAACACAATAAATGATGGCAAAATAGACTAATGCAGTTGTGTATATCACTATAAGTCATGGTTCTGAGTAGCTATGCAATAGAAGACAGCCTTACACAGTCTTCATATTCTGACATGCTGTGTGTTTTGTTGTTGTGAAAAAGGCAAATTACATCTAAGTGACTGGTGTGTGTGCTTTAAGAATTCATGGCCATACATGTCACTAAGGAGCCCCCGTATTACAGACTGTCAATAGAGTGATTGTATTCATTAATTATGCTAAAGTTAGGCTTACATTCTAAGCAGTATCCATCCTGTATCTTCAATACATGGGGCATAATGTCTTTGTCCAAATCTGACTTTCTAAAATGGGAATGAAATACTGCCAGTCAGACAACCAGTTGCCTGTGTATCAAGTCAGTTCTACCACACACAATGACATTGAATCAGTACAGGACACCTAGAGCTCACATTCGGTCAAAGATCTCTTCTCACTTACAGACTTTAAAATTCAGCAAACTGATACCATCAAGAAAAATAATTTAACAGAAGAAATCTCTCAAACAAAAATGCTCAAAAAAGTAAACAAAGGCAAACAACATCAGACACCAGAAAACCAAAACCAGAAGCATGTCATAAATCTAATATATTACTAAATCTGCATATGTGCTGCTGATAATAATCATAGTAAGAATAATAATAATAATAATAATAATAATAATAATAATACCAAATCCTGAATAATTTGACCTTTAGTAGGTTTGATAATTATTTAATACTGAGAATTCCTATTTATAAAGTCCAGAAATCTCTGGTCATGTCTCATGTTAAAGGTATAGGTGCTCCCGTCTATGGCTGTGTAGTTGAAGTCACCTGGAATCTAACATGATCACATGGAAACATGGAAGGGGTTCTATAACACAGTATAAGCTGGTAGTGTGCCCTGTCTATGATAAATTGAAGTTCTACAACCTCATTTTGTGGGTTTCTAAGTATCAGTTTAGATGAGATGTGGTCCTTGACAGCTGTGGAAACACCACCACAATTTCCTCCACGTATGTACAATACCCAGGTAGGGAGGAAGTGCTTTCTTTACATCTAAACTAAGTCTCTGTAACTACACAACACATGGTCATGTCTCAGATGCAGGAATGCCTCAAGATTAGGCATGTTGTTATTGAGACTCCTGGCACTGAAAAGAGCCACATTTGTGTAGTTCAGTTTAGGGTTTGAAGAATTTGCAAAGTTGGATGGAGTCTGCCTAAAAAAAAATGACACTAATGAAATAGGTAGAGTTCTGTCACATGCAGAAACGTTTGAATGAGGGATGCAGGCCATCCCTTGCAAAATAGGTAGGTTTATCAATCATCTTGTTCCAGACTACTACAAACAGTATATCCCAGGAATGACACCAGCTATTAAGCCAATTGTTAAATCATCTAGTTATACTTTGGCATTATTGCTGGTGAAAGAAGGGTTCCACTCAGGACCAGTGTCTTACCTGCATCTGTTTCATATCTAGAGAATTCTGACATATCTCTCTACAAGCCCAACATGTTTTTTTTTTTTTGCCACAGGTCATTCACTCCCACATCGGTGGTCATAGTCATACTTTTTTCAGGAAAGGGTCCAGAGGTTCCTTGTTACACCTGTGATCCTGGCACCTGGAAGGCAGATGACAGTACCGATATCCTGGAACAGTTTGGTGAGTGGAGAATCAGTAACAACTGAGTCACCAGTTATTAATAAATTCTTATCAGAATCTAGTTTATCATTACTTTACTAGCAGCAACCATGCTGATGATGACTTGTAGGCATGCACGAAGTAGAATACTTTTACATCAAAGTATGGCAGTTTATTGTGTTTTGCCTGAAAATGTGATAGTCACTGCGAAGAAGGTATGCCTATGTGATTTTCTTGGTGTACGAATGTTTGTGAGAGGGATGACTCCATATTAGCATGTACTCCTGTCACAAATAAAACTTTCTGTCTTAACAAGATGTTCATAATCAGTGCCTACACTAACTTAGGAGGCTATGTGTTAGGAGGCTGGTGATGGAAGGAGAGGAAGATTGCCCATCCCCCAAGTTGTCCGTTTCTTTAAGAGTTATCTGGCTAAATGTACAAGGAAACTAAATGGTACTGGGCTAAACAGTGCCAACAGAGCAAATCAGAGCTTGTAAGAAGAGAGAGTCAAGTTACTACTGCCCTGGCCACAAATGAGTGACTGACACACCAGGGAACAATGATAGCTTAGGAGAACTAATAATAATTTAATGGAAAATAAAACTTTACTCACGACCCACTGTTCAGCTACAACTTTAGCATTTGACTGTGCTTATATAGCAATTAAATAAGAATTTCTAAAGCACCACTAAGAAATGAGTAATCCAACAAAAAGAATACAAGACCATAAACGTAAAGGAACAACACTTTAATATACAAAGTTAAACGCTTTCGTCTGAGTAGAAGGACTTCTTTGGGGGTCTATATTAAAATTGCGAAAGCTTACTTTCATGAATACAAAGAAATCTACACATAAATGTCGAAGTCCTAAAACAGCGAAGAGTGAAAAAAGCAAATTTGGAATGTCGAACGTCTTTTTTTTGGCCAGCATGTTGATCGGGAGGATGAGGAAATAAATCTTTTTCCCCACTGTAGTACAGTCTCGGAGATGGTATATTTAAGTAGGGGGTGTGGGAGGTGCAGGGGGCTTTCCCCCCTGCAAAAACGTTTTAAAAAGTGTTTTGCCTTAGGTTTGTTCCGTTAGGTTTACCTTACCTGTATGGTGCTGTTGCTTCTGGGAATACGTTCGACGTTGTCATTTTCACTTTTTTCGTCCTTCGCTGTTTTTGGATTTCGACAGTTATGTGTCGATTACTTTGTATTTGCGAAAGTAAGCTTTCGCAATTTTAATATAGACCCCTTCTTTGGAACTACTAAACCAGTCCATTTTCTCACAAGAATAACTACTTCAGTTTACAAAATAACCTTCAAGAGCTGGCTAAGCAAGCAATTTCTACATGATTAGTAAAAACCACTTTGGTCATTGGACAACAAGTACCAGTATGACTCAGTCATAATCCATGTGGGTGTAAATGAACTGAGACACACCTCCCTAGACCATATTTAGTGAGACATCATGGGGCTCTTGGAATATGTGTCCCAGACTGGAATGAGCCTAGCACTGAGCAGAAATCTACCTTCTCCAAGGATGTTGTCATACTATGAACAGAAGACAAATGACTTCAATAATTGGTTTAGTTTCTGGTATTCTAATAGGGTGCAACATTTGTCAGCAAGGATGGTGATGGTTAACAGATGGCACAGTGGTGCAGTGGTAGCATTGTTCTATAGTTCTGTTCTCAGCTGGAGTACCTTGTGTGCAGACTCTGCATGTCCTCCCTGCATTTGTGCGGGTTTCCTCCGGGTGCTCCAGTTTCCTCCCACATTTAAAGACGTGTCTGGAGTGTTTCTCCCCAGGCCTCTGCTGAAAATTGGCTTCATTCCAAGTCAGACTTTCCCAGTAAATAAATAAATACAATTATGCTGCTTTGACAGGGATGATCTAACCTCTCCCCTCTTGACTTTCAAATATTAGCTAAAACTTTGTCCTCCTCATAGTGCCTGTTTTAGGCAGTGCCAAATTGGAAACGTGCAACATTACAAATCAAAACCAAGCAAATCTAAAAATGCTACTGCTCAGTGCTAGTTGTAAAAATAAGAGACTTCACTCCCTACAAGTTCTCCTCACCCTAGAGACTGCTGACATCTTTGCGGTCACTGACACATGGTTTAAAGCCATTGAGAACACCCCACCTGTCGCAGGGACTAAAGGTGGAGGTGTATTAATTTATGTAAAAAAAATACCTGAAGACTGGACAAACAGGATGATGCACTTGATCTTCTCTATGTTCAAACACCACAGGTAAAGTTCCATACAATTTCCTTGCAAGCTATATGTCCCTTCTATGACCTAGGAAACCCATGACATGTATTTAAGCTTAATGGAAACACTCACCATCCAGCCCAATACCATATTCATGAGGAACTTGTATTACCCTTCTATTAACTGGGAATTATTGACACCAAACATGCAGTCACAGAGATTCCTGGATTTTGTAAACACAAACTCAATGGACTATGTTGTCAATATGCTGACCAGGGGAACAAACATACTGGATCTGGTTCTTACTGATATGGGAGAGTGCTGTACACCCCCTAGTGTAATGTCCTTTCTGCTAAAGTCAGACCAGAAACAGTCTCCTTTGAAGTAAAAATAAAACCTGGAACCCCAACTAACCCTGGATTGTTCAGGAACTACTCTAAGGCTAACTTCCTAATATTAAGTAATAACCTGGCAAAATTACAAGCCTTCCTGAACCCTGGGACATTGCTGACTATGTGGAACTGCTCACAGAACCCTACACTTATGTTAAATGTTGCTTTAAGGTGATTCATACTACACAATGTGTTTATACCCTGAATTCTCCTAGTAAGAAACCTTTGTGGACATTCCAACTGCTGCATATAGGGTCAGGTACATGCCATAGGGGACATTATACTCAATGATGAGTTTGATAAGGGCCAAATAAAATGGCACTATGACTTCCACTGACCTGAATGCTATACCATTGCTTATAAGTTGGGGAGCATAGAATGATTTTCTTAGAACCTTGGCCACATGTTGGTTAAAGGCCAGATTATTGTCTACATTTGCTCCCAGATCCCTGACTACTGGGTCAACTCTTAGGGGTATCTTATCAATGGAGTAATTAACCTCAGTGGCAATTTTCCCAAAAGGCACTATAATGCATTTCTTGGCATTAAATTTTAATTTGTGACTTCAATCATTTGTCTGTGTTAGACAATCTTGTAAAATGTTTGTGTCATTGCAGGGAGATCTATGATAGCTCCCAATCTGCAGTCATCTGTAAAGTTGGTCAGTCAAAGGCATTTGTCATTAATCTTCCTGAGTCCTGTCTGTGAGCCAGCTGGCAATCCATTGAGTAATGTAGAGGTTTATGTCTAGTTTAGTGAGTTTGTCAATGATACCCGAGTGGAGTATTGTATCAAATGCATTAGCCAGGTCCAGGTAGGCAGCATGCAGTTTTTTTCCTCTCATCCATTGCCTTGATAACCTTCTCAAAGAAGTCCACTAGGTTTATTTGGCATGACCATCCCTTGACAAAGACAAACTGGCTTTAGTCTAGTATCTAAAGGTTACCTGTATCTTTGCTGATTATTTTCATAATTCATTCCTTGGCTTTGCATGTTAGACTAGTCAGACTAATAGGTATGTAGCTTCTGGGGTTGGTCAATGGTCCACCCTTGTGAATTAGGATAACCATTTCAGTCTTCCCTTCTCATGGACAAAGCCTCTTTTGAGGCTGTAGTTTAAAAGTGACTCAACTGGTCTTGATAAGTCATGTTTCAGGCTATTTAGGAGACATCCCGGGATATTGTTGGGGCCCATTGAGGTTGTGTTTCTGGCCTTAATGAGAGCCACCCAGACCTGATCCTTGTTAATAGCTGTGAAGGAGGGATTATGCTAGTAGATATTTCATGGAGGGAAGCAGGTCAGAGTGGGGAGGTGAGGTTTGAACTGAATTTGTCAGCCAGAAAATTTGCTATGTCACTCTGCTCAGTGAAGTGCTTTTGAGGTTTCAGACCTTGTGGTTGTCTTTACCCTGTGATGCTATCTTGACTTGGCCTTGTTAGTCTTAATTAGTGCATCTTCGTTTCCTATTTAGTTTAATTACAGAACTCCTATCATTATGGGAGTTGCTATTCCTGATTTTAGCCATGACTTTTTTCCTTTTGTTATATACCCTGTTAAAGTTAAATTTCCAACAGTGTGATTTGTTTTTATAGTGTCTTTGAGATTATTTCTAGTGGGTACAGTAGCCTTTATACAGCCTTTTAAATGATTTTATAGTGTTACTGTGAACAGTTCTGCACAGGTTGTTGTGATCTTAAGATTAAGAATTGCATTGAATTTTAACAAACTATCGCTTAGTAGTATGTAGTTTGCTTTTCAATAGTTCCTAAATGCTGCAGGGTTGACTGGAGTTAGAGTTGATTTGATTTCAAAGGAAATAGCTTTGTGGTCTGACCTTACCAGTGAAGAAGTGATACGGAGGTAGTGGGGGTGTTCTGCGCTATCTCATATTGGTGAGTAGCAGGTCAAGTATGTTTGAACCTGTGATAGGTGTGAGCACTATCTGGTCATGGGTATTTATGTCAATGAAGTCCAGGAATTGTGCCTGAAAGTGTGAGGCAGTGTATCTTTCCCAGTCTACAGAGGAGTAGTTAGTTTCCCATGGATATGGAATCTGGTTTAATGATCAGTGTCTCCAGTAGGTCTAGGTATGAGCTATGAGATTCGAGGGACACAGACAGTGGCCTATAGTATGCTAGGATATGATATGGAACATTGTCTATGGTGATTTGTACATGAATAAATCCCAGCTGATGATCTAAATGTATTGAAGGTACTGAAGCCTTGTGCTTTTGGAGTACTTTCTGTGGATTTAAACCATGTGTCTGTAACAGCACAAATGTCTATACTGTCCAGAGTGAAGAGAGCTTCAAGGCTGTTGAGTTTCTTCTTTTGACACCTAACATTGAGCAGTAACACCTTTATGTTTCTTTGGATTCTGTTTGCTATGCTGCTAGGTTTGTCCATTTGGCATTGCCTAAAAAAGTCTCCAAGGGTATGAATAAAGTTTTAGCCAATATTTGCAAGACTAGGGGAGACAGGTGCAGACTATCCTTTGCAAAGCAACAGAGTTTGTTAACCATGTCCTCCCATGCTGACAAATATTGAATCCCCCTGGAAAGACACCAGAAAATAAGTTAATTGTTAAGTCAGTCATCTTTTGTTCATGCTGTGGCATCATCCTTGGTGAAGGTAGAATGCTGCTCAGTGCAAGGCACATACCACCCTAAGGCACATTCAGAGAGATCAACAATGTCTCAGTTCATATAGTCCAGTAAAGTACATCTAAGGTTATTAACACCCACAAGAAGTATAATAGAATCATGGCTCCTGTGGTGTAGTGACATGAGTCTGTGCAAATCCTGACTACGAATAAATGACTAACCATTACCTTCTCCTTATTCAGTCTGATGAGCGGAGGATCTGTGCCATGCAATGGAATCCCTATGAAAGGATTCATGGGTAATGTGTTTGCTTGCCTTATGAGCATTGCTCTTGGGGCTCCATTGGCTGTAGGTATATGCGTGGTATTTTGTGTTGCTTTTAGTATTTGCTTTAGAAATTTCTGAGGATAGACACTGCTGTTTATAGGCTTAGGAGGTCATTGAGGTTGGTTAGATTGCTTTTTTGGGCCTCGGTATAAGTTAGTCTATATGTGCGGTGAATATCATATGTGTGTGTGTGTGTGTGTGTGTGTGTGTGTGTGTGTGTGTGTGTGTGTGTGTGTGTGTGTGTGTGTGTGTGTGTGTGTGTGTGTGTGTGTTTGTGTGTTCTTGACAACCTTCTTTGTATGCAAGATTTTTGTCTCCAGTGAAATTGTGTATGTGCATCTCTTGCATATTTTGTTTGTTTCTTTAAGGATTAAATGGTTATTTGTGAATATGACACAATTGCTATATCATCTCAGGAGGCCCGTATCTACCAAGCTGGCTACAGAGACATTTGGATATTACATATCCATGTTGCTCAGACCTGTATTTCAGTGGGCTACTGTAGGTCATGGACTGGGTTATACAGAGATCTCCTTGGGTTGTCTCTGGAGTTTGGCACTAGACTAGGTCAGATTGTGCTAAGATTTGATAGTAATTATGTTTAATGTACAAACTAGCTGCTCTAAGCTTGTCTCCTTACAAAGGCTTTGTTTTAGCCACACAAAGTTACAGGTTTCAGTTCTAAAGGTAGTTTTATAGATCAAATTTTCTTTCCGGGCATTTGTGTCAGCACCGGAAACTGCTGACCTCTTGGTGTAAAAACACCAAGAAAGATTGTTGTGAGTATAATGCTACAATAAAACAACTTAAACAAGCTACTTTAAAAAGGCAATTTCATGCATTAGGGACCCTTAGAATGATTTAAAGGCAAAATTGATAAAGTAGTAGCACTCTGATCAGTTAACTGAAGTGCAAAACTATAAAATAAATCACTTTTTGCCATTGATGGAGCAGTATTAACTCAGGACCCCTTAGAGCGTGGTGAGAGTACCTAGCCCTAGCAGATGAGAACTCTGAGAAAATGAGCAGGAGACAATATGTAGCAAGGGTGGTTTACTCAAGTGCAATACTAGTTTGGTGCGTGGGTACTTTGTATTATGGAAATATGTCAAATGATGGGTGGGAAAGTACTTAAATTGGTTTTAAAATAGACATTAACAATGAAAGAGCTGAGGGAGGGACTTTGGAAGTCATATTAACATAAGGAGCAGAAGTCAAGAGACACAGCCTTTTAAAAATACAAATGAAGGGTATGAGGAGGTCTAGTTACTGGGGGCTAGGGCAGACTCAAAGAATAGGGGAAAAACACTAGCAAGGTAAACAAAAAGGCACTGGGATATAACTTTAAGCAGCTATAAAAAGTATGGAAGCATAAATTCAGGAGCAGAATTTGCAATACTTTTGCTACTGCAATCCCACCACAGATTGAGGCACCAGACTATGCAGAAATTTACCTATCCCATTGTAATAAATGACAAAATGAGGCTCAAGTCTGGAAGTACATCATAGTCCTGCCACAACTTTGAATGGAGCTACCAGACTGAGGTTTCAGACTGGGTTTAAAATGCAAAAAACTACCTTTCACATATAATACTACTTATGGAAATAGAAGTGCAGTATAATGTATAAACAATCCCTGGGATTCAGTAAACTCCGTGTATACTTTGTGCAAAGCCTCCACATAGTTTATGTGTGTGCCTGGTGATGTGAGGTGAGCAGCATTGCTAATGACATATTCATGTTGCGCACAGCATTTAAATGTAAACAAGCACTGTTTTGTGGCTGACAGCAGTGTTGCCAGCCAGGAAACCATGTAAAGCAACACAGATAGCAAACCTGATTACAACAGAGCCAGTAGGTTAGCGGATTTGTGCAGAATGCCACAATGATCACCAGAGCTCAAAATACAGTTATCATAGCTCTCAAACTCTAAGTGCAAGAATCTGGGCAAAGCCCAACATAATGGGGGGACAATGACCAAAAAATAGGGATAGACTTTACGTATTTGCTCTTTTAAACTTAGAAATGTGCTAGAATAACAAAGTTTGTGTTAACATACATTTTCTGAAGAATTTGAAGTTCGAAACCCAAATGTATGCAATTATTTAGTGACTTCAATCCTGAGATTATCCCAGTGATATGGCAGAAAACCACACATTTTATACGGAACAGACCAAAAGACATGAAGCAAAAATCTGGGCATTCTGCAAAAATCTGGACAGTTGACAAGTATGATAGTTATGTATATGGTGGTCCAAACACAGTACAAGATAGGGTATACAGTGAGAAGTATTGTGAAATCCCATTCCAAGCATTCTGTATCAATGGTGTATAAATGATCTGTAAGGGTACATGGACTACCATGTAAAATAAACACTCAGGGCAAGTGTGTGTATTGAATAGAGACACACAGATGAGTTGTAGGAATGAACACAGGGAAAGAGGACAGGTGAAACAACCTAATCTACAGCATATGAGGGCATGCCAATGGACAGTTGTACCAGAAATACCAATCACATATCAGTATAGTACGGTAGGGACTGCACAGTGAAAATGTGTATTACATGATTGTCACACAAGGTGACATAACAATGGGGAAGATGTCTGTGTGAGATAAGCATCCTTATATGAACAACGCAGAAGACATCTATCAGATATGTGATATACAAGTGGAGTAGGGTACAGATTGTGAAGCTGTGCAAAATGATTTGCCTGAATATGACTGTAAACTCAGCAGAGATCCTCAGCAAGTGGGACACAGGTAAAGGCTCATGCACAACAATGAAAGCAGCACGCATAGTCATAGACAATATCAGAATAATATCACAAGTAATTCCATATCTCTGACCTATGTGATTTAGAGTGATCAGATATGGTTCTGCACAAACACACTTTTACAACTATTGTGACATGTCCACTCACTATAAGGGTAATCAGTCACACTGTCCTGACACTGTAACATCTGCTGGAGATGTTAGTAGGGACACTGCTGTATCTGTATGTGACATTATGATCAATACAGGCTAGTTGACTGGTGTGCATGGCATATCTATATGGCACAATCCACACTATCATGAATGTTACCCATGCTATCATGCCATCAATATTGTCAAAACAGCTATGTATGTAATGTGTGCATCACTGGAACAGGTATCACACATGCATCTGGTGTAACAACTTGATTGGGGTTCTGCACCATCAGACACCAATGTTTATGCCATAAAAAGAATACATAGGCATGGCCAATAAGATGTGTGACAGGTCACTGTGGCAAAGGTGGTACACTTCAGTTACACATCACTGGAAGATGTGTAGGGAGGTACATGTAGAAGGGTGCATTGTACTCAGTTACTGGGGTGATGAAGGCTGTGAACTATGGAGGCATTATGGCCTGTGATGTGGATGTTCTCCACATACTCAGTAGTTGTGGTACACACAAGGGAGTAGTCAGCACTGTGAACACATGCTGGTGGATGTTCCACATACCATCTACCCTAGGACACAGGGCACATACCTATCGGTCTGATTATAGGGTATGATGTCTACATTATCCTTGGGTTGTTGTTTTCCTGATGTAACATATTGCCCCATCTTTTTGTTTCATTGCAGGTGTTGTCATGGCTGTGGTGGCAATTTTTGGTGTGTGTTGATACTGTCTGTATTATACTAATATCACAGTTGGAGTCAATGATTAGCCACAATCTGTAGTTATTCAGACAGCTGTGTGGACATAGGATATGTATGTAAGCCATGATGCCTGTGACTAAGATAATGGACAAGAAAGGGCCTAGCAGACAGCCCTGATGTACACACCTGATCACTTGGCTTGAGATATAGTTGACTTCACACATTTCAACATAATTAGATGCCACATATGTGATACAGTGGTCTCCCGACTTGGTGATATAGGTGCTTATGGCCACATCTGACAGTAGTGAATGAATACCTCACTGTGGATTTGTGTCAAATACCTTGGGCTTGTCAAGTTCAAAAGGATGATAGTGTTGTCATCATGCATGCCCTCAGTGACCTCTTTGAGGACATCTAACAGTTGTAACAGACATGATGGAACATTAACAACTCACACAGGTCTGTTGCACACAGCTGGGATATTACTAGTGTCCATTTAGTAAAGGTCAATGATGATATGATGGTCTACGTCACAGATGAGGGGAGTTAGGATGTGTCTGTACATGCATGCATTAAGTGCTGTCCCCCCAACTCAGATGGATGCATGTTAATGTACACCCTTCTACAGGAATATAGTCTGTGAGGATGGTATGTTGAAGTGTGGATTCAGCCGTGTCAGGAAGGTGTATGCGCTGAGTCAAGCTATAGGTGATCTGTGATGTTGTCACAACCCTTTGATTCTGTGTGACAGGCCTGGATGAAGGTAAGACAGTGCATACTTCCTATCATAATCTGGCCCAGGGTTTGGACACAATCGCCCACACAGGTATCATTGAAAAACACTCTCAGCTGGGGATATACCCTTACATCACTATATGGATAACCAATTGGCTCACCGACAGAACTCATGTTGTGAAAGTTGGGGAATCAACCTGTACCAATAGAGCTGTCACCACTGGTGTATCCAGGGGTCAGTGCTTGGCCTTTTACTCTTTGGAATCTATTTCTTGACAGTTCAGGCTAAAGTATATAGCCTTTGGCTTACCACATTTGCTGATTCTTGCATATTGGATGCAATCATTGAGTCCACCAATGATGATAACATACTACAGGAGGGGCTAACACAGATAAATGATTGGTGACAAAGTCACACGGTCTACAAATAAATTCATAAACGTATCTTTATTTTGTCATTCTGCAAAGTGGAACTCCTAGTAATTACAGCATTGAAAACATTCTGTAAGCTGAAGCCCAGTGATGTAAAACCAGGCGACACATGTAAATAGCAATCTGAACATCGACCACCTAGTGTTCACACTGGTATTGAAAGCTTATGTTGTGCATAACATAAGTCACGCCATCATGTTCAGATCTGAAGATTATAGTATATCACTGCACTCGAACTTCATCAGAACACTAATGGAGTATGATGCTCTCTTTTGCAAGTACCTCACCAGACACATGCAGCAGCTTGAGAGACCACAGAAGTTTCTCACCAATAAAACACAGGGCCTACAAACCTTGCCATAATATATGTAGATAGACTGAGAGCCATGTCACTATAATCTCTATTGTATAGGATAAGGTGACTTCTGCCTGACCTCCAGGCCAGTCTCTCACACTGCCCTGGTGGAAAGAGTGCACATCTACAAATCAGATATGGCTGATGATGTCATCAGTGCCCGATGAGAAAAATATGGCAATAACAGTGTCCCACAGGCTGGTGTAAAAGGCTCTTTGCAAAGTCAAGCAAGTGCAGAAACACACACACACACACACACACACACACTCTCTCTCTCACACACACACACACACACACACACACACACACACACACACACACACACACACACACACACACACACACACACACACACACACACACACACGTGCACACACACACTCCAGTTGACTGCAGTGAAAACAAAACCCCTACCTATCTAAGTTAACAGACTACAAAACTCGGTACTTTACACAAGTGCAATGGCACAAGTTGGACTTTTACAAGGCTGCAGGACAGCTTATAGTGGATGATATTAGCCATGGATGTAGGAGAGAAGATGCTGGGAGGCCTGCATAGGTTCATAGGAAGTTACTAGGCTAATGGCCCAATGGCCTTTACAATTCTAGCTGTGTAAAACCCTGAGTACCCATTGTGACCATAGTCAGATGGCCATAGTTAGCAGAACTATTTTGTGATCAGCACCGACTTCCCTTGCCCATGAAGGACATAGGTGCCACCCCTGGTGTGAATGTACAGTCACCCATTGAGTTGTCAAGGTTGCGCTTGAGCCTATTCCAGAGGAGCAGCAATCACTGGAAGATATATATATCCGTCTCTCCAGCATGTTCTGTTTATGTCACAGCCTAGGTTGTGATCCCCAGAGCAAGTTATTCTTGTCCCATTTGATTTGCAGATGTCCAGCATTTCCATTAGTTCAGGGTCCAAAACTGCTGTGTAGGCCAGACACAGGTTGCCTGTCAGCAGCCTGTGATACTGAGTACAGTGACAGGGCTGTCAGTCTTTCCATGTATGTCATGTCTTGTAGGCCCTGGATTATCTTAGTCAGAAACCTCTGTGGTCTCTCCAGTTGATGAAGGTGTTGTGAGGTACATACAGAAGGGAGCATTGTACTCAATTTGTGATCTGATAAAGGTAGAGTACAGTGGCACTATGACCTTCTTGGTCTTGGACATGCCCTTATTTATGAGGCGTGCAATGTAGAATGTTGTTCTTACCAATATAAATATGTGGTGATTGAAGGTTTTGTTATCAACCTGTTTTCCCAAGTCTTGCACCACTGAGTTTGAGCTTAGATGGGGGCTTTTATATCATAATTAGCTGAGGTTACTTCTTTGACAAAGTGGGCAATGAGGACTTTTATTGTGTTAAGTTTCACTCTATGAGTTTGGCACCAGTCATTTGTCTGTGTCAGCCCTTTCTTTAATATGTTTGAGGAGGGTCTATATTGAATTCTCGAAAGCCGATAATGTTGAATCTGACATTGTCAGCATGAGAATAGCAAAACTACAGAATGACGAAGAAGTAAATGGAAATCGCTGTAAGGGGAGATTTCCATTTACTTCAATATAGTGTGGCCTCAGAGTTGGTATATTTAAGTAGCATGGGTGTGAGGGTGCAGGGGGGCTTGCCCCCTGCCTACACCATTTAGTTTTTTTTTTTGTTTTGTTTTAATTTTTTTTTTGAACATTCAATGTTTTAACAGTTCGATTACTAAGGGTCAACCTTTAGTGATTCGAACTGTTAAACATTCAATGTTCCAATACAGACCCGTTTGAAGACTCTATATGATTGTGCCCAATTTACAGTTATCTGCAGACTTGGTAAGCCACAGGCCATCTACCTTCACCTGGACATCAGAAAAATAGTATCCAAACACAAGAGTGCCCAGCACAGATCCTTGTGGTACTCCACTGGTAACTGGTCTACTGGTGGAGGTGGACTCCCCAATTTTCACAGTGTGCATTCTGTCAGTGAGCCAGTTGGCTACCGATCTAGTAATGTATGGGTTAATACCCAGATGGGCGAGTTTATGATACCTGAATGGGGGATTGTGTCAAAGGCCTTGGCTAAATCAAGATATGCGGTATGTACTGTTTTCCCTCATCCAGTGTTTTGGTGACATTCTGAAAGAAGTCCACTATGTCTAATAAGCAAGATCTACACTTGACAAAACCAATCTGCATCGGGTCAAGAGTTTTGAAAGTTGCCTATGTCCTTGTGGATAATGTCCATGATGATTCTTTCCATAGCCTTTGATAAAAGGCTGTTTAGGCTTATGGGTCGATAGTTCCTAGGGTCAGTTGATGGATTTTCAGGCATGTTCAACTGTGAAGATAGTTCTACTTCTGCATGTTACCATTGCATATCACACAACATTTATTATTAACTTATATAGTGTAGTTGATATATTTGTGAACAAGTACTGAGAGACCAGGGTTGTAGTACATGGGCAGAGGAGGCAACACATAGTTCATTGTGAATATGTGACATATTATTAGATAGGGTCTTCAATTTGTATTGTTTCCACATGTAGTTTCATGGCATAAAAAGTAAATGGACAGTAAACAGCACTAATATACACTACTAGTGACTTTGCATGGAGTAGTAGTGAGCAGCTAGTTTGCACAATGTTTGGCAAAGTATTTGCACATGTGGAATACACATTTCCATTACTTTCCCTTTTTGCATGTAGTTAAGCAGTACACAAATGTGAGCCACATTGCTAAAAATCTGAGAGTTAGTATTGAGTCTATGAAACACATGTGTTGCTTAGCTGACTCTGTGGCAGCATATATAAATGCATTGATATATTTCTTTTTGAGCCCAGATGATACTGGATTTGAATCCAAGTATATCTAATTCTTTTAAATAAACAGTGATAATGAAATTACATGAGTTCTTCATAGTTCATGTGTTTTTGTGCATTGGCATAGCATAGTGGGTTTAAGAAGCATTGCTTGGAGGTAACTGCAACACTGTATGGCCGTTCACCATTGTTTGGTATTGGTGCACAATGCCAAACTCTGCGCAAACATAGACACCAAAAATGGGGGATCCATTGCATTTTTTGGTACTTATGTGTGGTGTGTGATTCTATTCTGACCAGATTATAGGTGTTAAAATGGGGAAAATAGGAAAATGGTGAGATGGGGAGCAAGCAGGGCAAAGAGCAAAGAGAAAACAGTACAGAAATGTGCAGGCAGCAGGTAGGAAATAACTATAGCTATCCATTTCTTCAATAGTAAAAACTGAAAACATGTGCTGAATATTAGCTGAATTTGGACTGTCAGTTCCAGAAAGAGGAGTGACAACAACATAATCATGTTGTATAGCCAATTGGACTGAATCAAGTGTGTCAAGAAGACATGTGTGTAAAATGAAGAGCTATGTATGGGACAATATTCTTTTTGTGGAACAGGTGCCCGTTTTTTTTTAATTCAGTAAGAGAGGAATGCTGGGTAAGGGACATAGGTATTTCTGGGTCAGGTAAGTTGAGCAGGTTAGGAAGAAAATGCAAACAAACAAGACAAGGCAAGAAACAGGAATGGTGAGGGACACAAAAAGTTGGGGGACACCATGATTGAGGCGAGGGAGGGGACAGCACAAGCTCATGCCCATCAAACATGGAGACAGTGAGAATCTAGTCCTCAGCCTGGACTGTCATCACTGTCCCCTTACTCCACTGGTGGCTGGAGTGCTTGACATCTCCTCCTCCTATGTACTATGAGGGAGAGCAGCTTCTCCATCTGGCATAGATGTACAGTAGTGGTGCAATGCACAACCCTATGTACCAACCCTGACATCTCTTGGTTGATGATGAAATCCCCACTTCCCCCACTGCTCCTGGAGGGTATCACAGCACCAGCTGCTGATGCAGTACTACGTGAGGGTGCAGGCAGCAGAGGCAGTGTTGCCAGGTTGGGTCAAAGATGTGCTAGGCACTGGGACTGGAGCTGGTAGAGCTGGGGCAGGCTGAACCACTGAGGCTGGTGTACGTCACTGTGCTGTGAAGCATTTATTAATGTGGTAC
Source organism: Protopterus annectens (assembly GCF_019279795.1). NCBI lineage: Eukaryota > Metazoa > Chordata > Ceratodontiformes > Protopteridae > Protopterus > Protopterus annectens. The sequence continues at coordinate 1,999,083,426 of NC_056729.1, read as the reverse complement.
ACATGGATGACATGAAGACATTTTGACAACACATAATAGACAATAAAAAAGAGAAATAAGGGTTTGGGTTTGAGAAAAAATGATAAAATTAGTACTATCATATATGACATACAATGCATTAATGCTATTTTGCAATATTTTAACTGAAGTATTGCATTTAAGTATAAGTCCTAATAGCTACACACTATAACTACAAATTGCTGAAAGTAATCCTTGAAATGTGCATATATTACACATATGCTTGGTCCAATTGTACAGATTACAGTTAACAGCAGGCCCTTTATGCCACTTATATAGAGTTTAATTTATGTAATATTATTAAAGAAATGCAGTGTTGTATAGTTTTTACCATTGGTATTTGAAACCACAACCTCTGACTATAGTTTTATACCTGACTCCTAAATTTGGTTTGTGCTACAGACTAATGTGTGCGTACTTGCTTTTTCAGTTAGGATATGCATGCTCAATTTGCTACAACTCTATAAAAATATATCTTTAATTTTTAAATTTACAATAATATTTTTTTTGCACTGCATACATACCACTTGCTTCCCTCAGTCTCTCCATTTGATCAACCTGAGCCCATCTATTGAACTCTCTTTCAACATCAGCTTTGGAAAGAACAGGAAAAAACAGAAGAGTATTATGCATACCAGCCTAGCCTATACTTAGCTTTCTATGTATTACAAATACTCTCTGTTATCATACTTACACAGCTGTGGGATGTCAGCAGTTTGAAATTCATTCCACCACTGGTTGAGGGTATCCCTTTTGTACATCTGTAGGTCATTAAAATGACACCTACACTGTTCTCCAGTGTGTAGGATGCCAGTAGCACTGGATACAGCCTGAGCCAAACTATTCCAAGCCTCTGACTTGTTCTGGGAGCCAGAATAGTCCCCCTGCAGAAGCCTTTGGCTGTAGAGCTTTACCTGGACTCCTGGTACCCCACCTCTGTACCATTAACTGGGCAGCTTCCCTTCTAACTCCAGACATGTCTAACAACTGAAGCAGAGCAATGAAAACTAATGCTTTCCCACCAATTCCTGTTATCATGTTTACTAGTAGTGTGTAAATCTGAGCAACAATGTCAACCATGTTTGCACGATGTTAAGCAGATAGCAGCAGTGCCAAGCAGACAAGAAATAAATGTTTTAAATTGGAAGGTTAATCTGACACTTTACCTTAGTTTGAGTGGTATTTGCTGTTGTAGCTTGAAAATATATATTGAAAATTGCTAGGCACCTCTTAGTTGAATTAAGTTTGCAGATGTGTACTGGGGGCATACAATCACTACCTGACACATTTGTTTTTGCCTTTATACACTGGTGAAATTGATTTTTAAAGTGTAGGTTTCAAACCTGGGCATAAGGGACAAAGCGTTTTCTTCCATAGTGGTGATTTTCCATCTTTGCCACAGAAGAAGTGCTGCTCACACATAGTCAGGATTCAGTAATAAATACAAGTGACAGTTGGAGGTCGTACACAGGTATGTGTGTGACCTGACAAGTTTCTTGTATGTAGATCCAGTTGTGTATTTGTATTATTTAATTGTGAAGGCCATGCAAGTCCAGACATCAGAATCATACTTACAGAAATATAGTAGAGAGTATGCCCTCAGTCATACCAGCTCCACTATCTAATTGTTATAAGTGAGAGTGAATGTAATGGGAAATGGAACAACAGTAAAACTATGTGGAATATCCTGTATTAGAACCCAGAACTATGTGTATGGCAGCCCTACACTAACACCTGTTTCCACAAGAATGTTGAAATAACACATATATTTTCAGTTCACTGTGTAAACTGCAATGTCACAACAGCAAAAATAGGTTGCAAACCCTGTACTGGAACACGGACCATCTGTTTTCCAGCCCTTCATTAACATCTACTGACACAGGACTAGATAGATGACAGTTTCATAATTTCCTACTCATTCTTAAGTTTTCTGTGTTAACCACAGTGCAATGCCACTTAGCGTGCTTGGTTGGCGCCCAAGAGAATTAACTGAATGTATTGGTTTTCAACAATTGACTGTCTGCATCCTGTCTGCAGGTGTTTGATGACTGCAGGAGTGGGAAACCTTGGTAACCACCGCACAACACTGCTAAGCAGAAGGAAAGCAAAAACTGCACCAATGTATCCATTTTGACCTTTACACTTTTATAGATTGCCCTGTCTGCAGGTTTTCTGTCTGCTTCCTGTGTGGTCCACTAGTCTGGGATTGCGCACTGCTAATCATCATGCAAAAGAGATAAGTACAGCCAAACATGGCATTCATTTTCTCTATTTCCCCTTATTTGCACTAAGCTGCACATCATGCAAATACTGTCAAAAAATAAATATAAGGGAAAAGTAGTTGAAATGAAGAAAAGCAATCTGTGAAATAAAAATTACAAAATGTTTGTTAATACCCATGAAATATTTCTACATAAGTACTCTCACTCCAACAAACTTTCAGAACACAGTAAGGGTTCCTCATCCCTCTTTGTCACACCAACAGCTCTGCAGCAGGGAACTGAAATCATTCTGCATACAATCACCTGCAACATCATCTACAGTACTAAAAAACAACATAACAGTTATTTGTACATGTATTAATTTTGAATGTATTGCACTGAGTGATCACCCAACCTTTTAAGACCATTGCTCATAAAAGTGCAACTCTGTCTTACCTCTCTGTGTTTATTGCTTATTCTTGTCTTATCTGACCAGTAATCTGAGGCATGTAGTAATTAAGGCATTCTATATCATTGTCTTTACAATGTGTTAGAATATTAACTGGCAATAATATACAGATGTCAACAAATGGAGCGGAGGATGGATGTTAATGAACGGAACTTGTGAAGTCTGCTGCTTACTTACATTTCTAACCTTGATAAAATTACTTCTATACAGTTTGTAAGTCTAACCTAACACAACCACTGTAGGTAGGGCAGTCTGCATTACTGTTGTATTTTCCTTCTCCCTACCAGTAATTATTTACAGTTGCAATCCATTAGCAACAAGCACTGTGGGAGTGCCTGCACTATGTTTACTTCTGCTGCACAGAGCCAGGTATTTGGGATTCAGCCATTCTAATGAGTTCAGACCTCATTTGCATCTTCACCGTGCTCACATCCCTGAATGTGTGCCATAAAAAGGCAACCATGTAGCTAGGGAACCTGAAGATTAGGAGACTTGTTTATGTGGAGAACACAAAAGAGGCTATTACTTTGGGTTATATCTGCACAGAAGACTACTGAACTTAATATGGTATACTTTTTGCATTTTCAGCTATATACTGCAGATGCTGAAATGTCATTAAGAAAAATCAGTTTTGTATATATATATATATATATATATATATATATATATATATATATATATATATATATATATATATATATGTGTGTGTGTGTGTGTATTAACAAATGCTACTGTTATCTATATGCATTACTTAGAGGTGTACTGATGGCAAGAGCGTGTTCGTCAGGGCATTTCACAGGTATACATGATTGGCAATAGCTTAAAATGGAATGTTCTGTGTTAAATCTGTGCACATGTTTCAGGGACAATTCATTTGATAGCATTTTTAGCATTTCGCTGATGGTTTGTTATCAAAATGTGTCACTTGCCTGTTCCTTTGAGGATGGGGTAGCAAAGCTGCATTTCTGTTCTGGCACAAACAAGGATATGTTGCTATTGTCACTCTCCCTTATTTTACATCCAGCCTTGTTTTGTGTGTGAATGCAGTATGTTACAATCACACAGTTTCTGTTGTTCATATTTCAAATATCTAAACTGTTTTATGTTTCTCCAGTGGGTAATAGTGAAATACTACCTTTCCTGTTGTATCTGGGAGCAGGAATTGTTTAGTTACATGCTACTTGTGTGTATTATCCTTCTGTAGTGTTTCATGACACCTAGAAATATAGCACCCAGGTGTCTCAATTCCTGAAAACCACCCTTCAGTGACCCTGAGAATCAGGTCGTTGTGGAAGCTTTTAGGTGACATGGTACCTTTATGCTTGAGAGGGGACATGGAGATATGTCAGTCAGAATGCAAATTTGGTAGCAAATAGTTGCAGATGTGAATGGAGTAGGCGGCCACAGCAGGACATATGATCAGGTCCACCACAGGGCCACTAACATGATCCCATCTGCACAGAGAAGAGCTGCTGCAGTTGCCCATGATTGGATGGGTACCAGGGGGGCCTGCTACAGAGCCATCACTAACAGTAAATGAAGAGTTCCTGTTAGTTCAGGGATCCAGGCAGCTCCCAGGAAAGTGCAGAACAACATGTCCTTGACATTGGTGCTACTGTTTCAGGGACAGCAAGTATGTCTCAGGAGGAGCTTCCAGGTAGGCTTATTTATCTCAATTACTAAATACTCTTGTATAGTAAAATATTACAGCAATACATCAGTTCTGTTTAACAAGAAATTGGTTGGGGGCAGGATTGTAAGTTGCTACAGTTAACAATATGATTGATTGCACATGGCCTTAGGTTGGACTTGTTATTCAAGTTCTTGTTCAAAGTATAGTTAATGGACATATACAGGGGAAAAAAGTTTTACCTTCTGTGTTACTGTTAATTGTGATGATGCTGTCCTTATATTTTACTTAAATTCTTCTAAGACAATCCAAAATAGGATGCCTACAATCATCTGCACATGGTAAGACAAACATTTTTATGTCGGTACTGATGGGCAGTTCAAACAAATATTTAGTTTGTGATGTTGGTTTCAGGGCTGTTGTGTGTATTGCTGTACTGTCTGTAATAGTGGCACCACTATTAGTTTGTTAGCATATATTGGACCATAGTAGTGTAGGTATTATTTTTTTCCAGTGTTTTTTGCTTATTATCACATGTGATCCTGAGAGTGGAAGTGTGAGACTTCTACCACCTGATATCAGAGTATAAGCAGACTCTGATGATGATGGTGGCCAAACAAAGGCACAATCAGGGGGTGCAAAGATTGAATCTGACACTGAGGTTGACATTCAGCCATCCTCTGTAATTCCATCAGACACAGCCAGTAGGACTATTCATACCCATTCCAGTGAGCTGTCAGATATTGGACAGGTGGAGGGTAAGACACTGGATCAGGGAAGTGTGGTTACTGCAGCTTCAGAGCCTGTTGACTCTGGCAGTAGCCAAAGTGTGGGTGAAGTGCCACAAAGGATGGTTTTTAGGGGTGCTTGGAGGAGACATGCTATCCATCCTCAACCTGATCCAGGTGTCTCTTCCTGTGCCACTCAATGAATGTTTAAGGCCATCATGGAGGCACAAGTTTGTTTCCAGAGGTCCTCCACAGAAAAGCTAAGGGTTATAGATGTGGCACAGGCTGAAATGCATGACTGCTTCCACTTTGTTGCCAATTCAATGGATTTGATGAATGACACATTGGAATGGGCGATGTCTGTAATGGAACATCTCCTGGGAGGGGGACGGCACCCTCATGGGTGTAGGTCAGCCACATCATCTACTGTTAGCCGATGTGGCTGTGCTTGATCATGGTCCCATAGTGGTAGTACTTCCACTTCTTCATCAGTGGTTGAGCTGTCCACACCCAGATGTGGCAAGTCATTTGATCCTGGTCCTGGGTGTCCTCATGAGGGAAGCTTGTCCTGCAGACATCAGTCACATTCAGGTAGCAGCAGTGCATCTGACTGTGGGCATGGATGTGTCAGTGCAGCTCCTGGCAGAGCCAGTTCTCATGGTCAGGTATGACAATGATGAACTGCCACCTCTACCATGTTTCTCTTTCTTACTCAAGCACGCATGCTGATCTTTTGTTTCAGCCTAGGCTCCCCCATCTCCCTGACAAGACCCTGTGCAAGTGATGATAACTGTGCCATATCCCTATTTTCTATCTTTTGGATTAAGGGCTACATAAGTTTTGTGTCTGATGTTCAGGGTGCATAGCTGACCTAGTGATTAGTATATCTGCATTTGTGGAGTTGAATTGTTAATTGTACCTTTGACTTATATTTGTCTTAGAAATGTAGACAGTTGATAGCATTAAACATTTTTGCATTAGTATTGTTAATGATCTTGTGATGGGAGCAAAGCTGCTCTGAAGTCTGAAACCGAAATGTGTCTCATTACTTTCTAACTTTTCTCTTTAATAATTTTCCAGTACAAATGTATGGTGCTAAACTGGGGACATTAAGTGACCATCAGTACTTTTGAGAGGTATGACTGTATGAATCTTTGATGCCTGAGGCCTACTACTTAATAATGGACACATATAAGTCAAGTTAGTCTCTGCTGTCACATGTTAAGGTAATTTCTGTACAAATCACCCACCTTTTACTTGCTTACACTACCAAGTAACAAAATGGAAGGATATGCCATTCATTCATATTATTGCACAATATACTCCAGGTTCAACACTTACCTTGTAAATCCAGCAGTTGCAGCAGTTTTAGTTCAGGGCTGACTTTGTCTGATCCTAGTAGTACACAGCCATTATATGGGTAGTTAAAGGTTGTGAGTGTTGCCTGACATCAGTGTTACTATATGTATGTCCATAGGAGGAAGGTTGTAGCCCCTTAGATGGTGACTGAGTGTTCTATGTGCTGCCTCTTAGCCAATGCGAGTGCATATTGAGCACACCTACATCTGCCTACACCCACTGCAGCTTCTGGTTCTCCCTCTGACTGCTCACCCGTGTATGGCTTTAGTGACTTTGTCATTGGTGGTGGGATGTGTGCCACTTCCCCTTGTTGATCCTGCTGAAACTGTTTTCTCAGGATGATGTTGTGTAGCATGGCATATACAGTGAATATTTCAGTACATGTCCATGGATTGTACTGCAGAGCTCCCCCAGATGTATCCGGACACCAGAACCATGACTTCAGCAGCCCAAACACACACTCTATGATATTTCTGGTTTGAGCATGTGCCTCATTGTGGCGTTCTTCAGTGGGTATGTGTGCATTTCTCATGGGTGTCATCAGCCATGGTTCCAGTGCATGACCTGCATCCCCCAGTAAATACTCTCCCCAGTGAACTTCTCATACAGTTGAGAGGTGTGCCAGTTATGTAAAGTCATGGTAACTGCCTGGGTTAACAGCACACACATTCAAGAGGATTCCTTTGGCATTACACATGACTTAGCAGTTAATAGAGTGGAAGCCCTTTCTATTTATGTAGACCCTTCCCTGTTCCCCGGGCAGTGCCTTAATTTCTATGTGTGTGCAATTATAGCACCCAGTACTTCAGGGTAGTGTGCTTCAGGGTAGATGTCCTGCATATTTCTGGCCCTCTCCTCAGGATTATGGGAAAAATATATGAGGTTGCTGGCATGTTGGAGCATAAAATTCAGGAATTAATGGAGGATCCTGGATGCTGATGCCTGAGACATCCCAGCATGTCCCCTGTTGGTCTCTGAAAGGTACCTGTAGCTAAAATTCTAAGTGCTACACATACCTTTGTCTCCACCGGTATGGGTTCCCCATAGTTTGACCTGGCTCTGAGCTAAGGACAACAGACGTTGCAGAGTTCCTTTGGCATGTCTCTATCCACCCTGTAGCGCTCTACAGTTTCTACATCATGTAGATTGTGATAAGTTAAACAGGGTCTGAAAATGCTTCTCCTTCTTGGCCTTGGTGTATTAGCAGCAGCAGCAGCATAGACTTTAGTCTGTTGAACAAACGTGATTTAAAGCAACTTTGTTTCTGTGCAGACTCCTTTCTCTGGCTAAGGCTGTATTCCAATAGGTTTTGAAATTCATAGGGAAAACCAACACTGAGTCTACACAGTTGCTTTATAGCTTGTTGAATAGTTTCTCCACCTCCATCTTGGATTAGTTGATTAGCATACAATTCAGCTGCTTATGCTGTAATTAGCATCCCCAGTGTTTACCTTGTTTGCACTGCTCTACACTCTGTGCAGAGCCACTTCCTGAATCTAAAACAGTATGCTACTGTGTGCATGTCGCAGCCGTGTAGGCTTTATTGAATCTGGCTGAATGCTTAAATCTTGCAGTAAAACACAATCTTCCCACAACTGCAAATGAAGCTAAAAGACCAAGGTCCGAGAACAAACTGAAAAAGTATCACAGCACATGTCACTATAGGAGCAACCTTTGATAAAAATCTTGTATCTCATACTTTGTGGCTTTCCACACCTATCAGAGCCTTAAATGAAAGACCCTGGGGGGATGTAGCTCTGTGCTAAATATAGCAGGCCTGCTAGAGAGGGATACAATCAAATGAAGCCAGTACTGGAGCTCAAGTCCTGTGGTTAGAATTTCAGAAACATTTAGCTTAAAGTTTCACTGCGGGCTGGGATAGACTAAATGAACAAGGGGAAAAACAGTAGCAAGTTAAACAGAAAGTATGTACCTAACCAGGTAAATCCAGCAACTGGAGCATCAACAGACGATCCACACTAAAAGAATACAGGGCATAAATAACATGCCCTGTGCAAACCAACTCAAAGCCCTGTCCCTGTATTTTGTCTCCTACCAGCTGTTGAGGGGAGATTTATGCCTGTTATACAAGGGATCATTAGACCCCACTTTGATGGACCTACTGTATATCCACAAAAAAACAGCACCAGAATTATCCGTTCTAAAGACTTAAATATTGCCTGTGATATAAATAGGAACTGATGGAAAGACAAATATGTGTCCCAGAGACTACCCCTTTTCTGGAACACGCTTCTCAATTATGTGAAGCAGAGTTCCTCCTTAACCTAATTGAAATGCAACCTGGACAATTGGATGGCGAATAGGAAATTCATCCCCCATTTGGCAGGCACCTATGTCTCTAAATGACACAGGCAGCTTGTAAATGTTTCAGCTTCCAGGCTCCTGCTTGTAATCGTTTTATCTCCCAAGCCCCTGCCTATGATTACCAAAGGTATAAGAACTTGTCAGAGATATCTGATAAATGGCCATTCTTATAAAGGCCCCAGTGGCCATTAGCCTAATGCACACTACAAAGCTATGAACCTATGAGAGAAAGTACTTTAGAAATGGAACATTATGTGCCTATCTTATTTTCATCTTTTGGATTTATTTAAAAAATGTTAAGAGACAAAAGACATTTATGTGAATCCTGACTAATCAGATTGATCTGAACTGTACTTCACTCTGCAAACGTTAAGTGGTTTTCCCTCTCTCACAGTCTCTGGCAATAAGTATCAGAATATTTCCTTAAAGAATGACCAAATAGTCTTACTCTCTAACTCGCATTTTAAGAAGTCTAGCATATGACTTACAAACTCATACATATTTGATTAAGATCTGTGACAGCTATACAATTGCTTCATTTGTGTATTTAGTTCTGGATGGAATACAGCTGTCTGAAACTTATGTTTTCTTTTTTCATGGGGCAAAATTTCCCACATGTTCATGTATAAGAATATGCATTTTATACTTACACTGTTAAAATTATCAACTTCAGTCTTGTCATACCTAGATAAAGAAAAATGCCCTGTATCAGTGATCCATGTTAACGAATGTGTTTAACTAATTTGCAGCTAACAGTAATTTGGCTTTCTGACACTAATTTGCTTCTATCATTTTAGTACAAATCAAGTTATGTCATTCATTTTAAAGGACATGTGTAAACAACAGCACATATTTCTCCTTTCTTTAGTTTACTATAAAACTCTCAGCTATTTAAATACATTAACACTTTTACTCACCAGAGTGCTGCAATAGAGGAAAATACAGTATAGTATATAGTTTTTTTTCCTTTCTTAAATTTACCTGTTTTATAAAGTGTTCTTATTCCTCCGCTGCACACCAGATTGCATTTCATGCATAAATTCTGCACATTAAAAATGAGAAAAGTGAACACAGAGTGGCTACTGCCTTTATTACACCATCGCTCTACTCTTTGTTGAGATAGCACTGTATGGACAGATTTCAGATGTAAATTACCAATTTCATTTGCTGATCAGCTGAATTTCTTATCTGGCTGTTGCCACATGGCTAATCCCCTTTTTTCATATCTCAAATGCATTGACTGTCCTGCGACTGTGTTTTAAGGACAACTTCACTCCATCATCAATATAAATCCAAACATTTTCCCTGCATTAAGAGCTTTGTTTAGCTGAACACACAAAGCACTAGTTACTTCAGTTTCTCTTCAAAAGTTCCATCTAACCAGGTCTGAAAGTCACAGATGAGTGATTATGTCTGCAGGCAGAATAAGGCAGCTTCCCACATTGGCAGTGCACTGTAGGTATACTGAGTGGAGTTACTAAGAACTTATGATTAGGAAGATTAACAAAATGCTGGAACATGGCCAATTTGTCAGGAATTAGATTTAAATTTGCAAATTTACAATGAAAAGCATTTTAGCACTTTGCCGATAATGCAAAAGTAGCAGTATATCAATAAAAATAAGTATTGACACCATCACCACACATGGTCTGAGAATCCAGTAGTGCACAGGATGGTTATTACAAGTAAATGTAGAGATAAAACAATTGGAATTATGGTGTCCAGGCTTTCTCGTATAATGAGGATGCAAAGTACATTATATAGGACAGAAAAGCAAATATAAGTATAGCATCCCCCTCACCAAAGTATTTCTGGGTGTAGAAATGTATAAAATAATGCTACTTTAAATGAATAAATTAATGGTACTTAAAGTAATACAGTATAAGAAAATCTATAATTTTCTGTTTTGTGGCCTAATTAAATAATGCTACTTTAAATGAATAAATTAATGGTACTTAAAGTAATGCAGTATAAGAAAATCTATATTTTTCTGTTTTGTGACCTAATTATACTTTAAATAGTACACAAAAAATTGTCCATCAGTCTTGTAGTCAGTATTTGTCCCCACCTAGACACTGCATTCACAGTCAATCAATTTTAATTGTGTCAACCAAAAGTTACTGTAAATGTTATTGTTACTGAAAATAAATTATTTACACATATTTTCATTAAAAACTCTTAAAATGCTTGATTAGTGCATGTTTTGTTTTCTCTAAAAACAATTTGGTTGCACTTTTACCAGTTTTTTACATTTTGGAAGATTCATATCTTATCCTGGTCTTAATTTATGGAAGTATTCTTTCTAAAATTTTTGAATGTTAGACGCGGTGGTGGTGCTGCGATAGCATTGTCGCCTCACAGTAAGACGCTGTCCGGTTCGATTCTCAGCTAGAGCATCTTCTGCGTGGAGACATGCGTGAATGGGCGTACCTTCATTGAAGGTTGTGCGTCAGGGTTGGTAACTCGGCATGTAAAACTCAGCTGTGGCGACCCCTAACCAGAAAAAGCCAAAAGACACAACAACAACAACGTAGTGATTGATTGAACTTTTTTATTATAAAACATTCACTAAGATAGAAAATCAAAACACACAATTCTTCTGTGTTACCATTAAGATAAGCACTGTATCCAGGACTGAAGATCCTCTTCAGTAGTTGAGGTTTGACAATGTCATATATGAAGTAATGTACGGAGTAGATTTTCTCATAAGGTATCCCCCATTATCATATATGAAGTAATGTAAGGAGTAGATTTTCTCATAGGGTATCTCCCATTGTCATATATGAAGTAATGTACAGGGCAGATTTTCTCATAGGGTATCTCCCATTTTCATATATGAAGTAATTTACAGGGTAGATTTTCTCATAGAGTATCCCCCATTGTTATATATGAAGTAATGTATGGTGTATATTTTCTCATAGGGTATTTCCCCATTGTCATATATGAAGTAATGTATGGGGTAGATTTTCTCATAGTGTATCCCCCATTGTCAGATATGAAGTAATGTACGAGGTAGATTTTTATCATAGGGTATCCCCCATTGTCATATATGAAGTAATGTATGGAGTAGATTTTCTCATAGGGTATCCACTCATACATGATATAGCATAAATATTTGTTTTCCATTATGTCTGTGTTCTGTCAGGTTGCCAGCTTGAGCAATACGTTTATATTTCATCAAAACTGATTTCATGTATTTATCTACAAAGACAGACATGTTTTTTTTTGCCATTTGGGGTTATTACATGCTCAGCATATAGTTTAAACTATTTACTATATCCATGGGTTTCATTAATGTTTTTAGTCTATGCAGGAACAGTGTAGCCACTCCTGCTCGGAATATGGCCACCAAGCGATTCAACAAACAGCTGATCTGACGTCAATGAGCTTGGCACTATTCCTGCATGGACACCACTGAATAATTCTAATTACCACATTTGCTGGTAAAAATATGCAAATTATGTAAATTAGAGTTTCAGGAAGCAGGCAGGTGTCTGTGCAGGAATAGTGTAAGAGGCAGACGTGTTCACCTACTAGCTGAACACATTTCTGCAAATTACAAAACAGAGGCATGACAGCTCAAAATAAAGCATGTACAGTATTACAACTGTTAGGCATGCCAATGTCCAAATATATGGCCATTGGCATGATAAATAGTTTAAATTTCATAAAATAAAACTTTTATTTTTTTTGGCCGATCTCAGCCGTTTAACATAGTGCAGTGGCACGGGATCGTGCCGAAAATAAAAAAAAAATATGTGAAAAAGCAATTTTAATGTAAATCTGCATTTTGCCATTATAGTCAATGGCATGCAAAATGAAAACAATACCAGGGAATAGTGGTTGTTAAGGGGAAAGGCCAGTCTAAGTGTGATAACTATGGATTAAGGCAGTGATGTATGCAAATGAAGGGATTTATACTGAATCACAAATTTCTTCTGTCAGACTGCACCTAACCATGTAGGTGCACCAACACCACTGAGTACACAGGAGAGACAGATGACATGAAAAGGGGGTGTGTCATGCTTGCTGTAAGCACATTGGAGCTTGGTGGCCTGTGTTTGCCCTTTGCTAACCACAGCTAAGGAAGGGGGTGTGTCTGAGGCTGTATTGACTTATTCCATGAAATGAAGACCATGTCTGTGTCCAGGGGAGGGCCAGGTCTGCTTAAAAGTGTTTACTTTAGCTAAACGAGTGTGTGTGTGGTGCACACCGGGCCTAAAACAAACAAAAAACCCCAGAAAATAGCACAACTGTTTACAATTGAGCAACAGGTATGTACGGCATGCATCAGGGCTTAAATGAGGAGAAAATGGGAAGGGGAAACAGCAGAAGGAAGGCAATCAAGGAGAACTACCATAGCTGACAGGTGGAATGTATCAGAATCAGCCAATTACACAGGCAGCAGCCCAGCACACTACTATAAACTATGCAAACACCTTTCAGTCTGTTTTTTCCCACAAACTCTACACCACTGGTGTACACATTCAGGGGAATTTTAAACACACCAAACTAACAAACATTTTAGGGGCTGCTGTTGCTTTGATTTATCAGTATGTGCTAGAGGCTGAGGGTGGTGAGGAGGATAATGCTGGCAAGGAGAAGGAGAAGAGTGTTCAGACCCAGGGTAACCTACCAGGGGCTACATGGTCTGGAGATATCAGAGCACTACAGGGTGTACAGGGACATACTTCAGCAACTTGTTGAGCTGTGCCGGCCTCACCTCAGACCCAGAACCAACAGAGGGGAACCCATCCCAGTGGATACCAAGGTATGTGTATTTTTAGAATACTAGCTACAGGTACTTTCCAAAGAGCAAACTGGGGATATCAGGTGAGTCTCACAGACCTCTGCATCCAGGATACTCCACCAGTTCCTGGATGCCATGTGACCACATGCCGCTAAGCACATTTACTTCCCCAGCACCCATGAGGAGAGGGCCAGCAATATGCGTTTCTTCCAGCATGTAGCAGAATACCCAGAGGTACTGGGTGCCACAGACTGCACGAACATCCACATCAAGCACCACCTGGTGACCAGGGTAGGGTCTACCTAAATCGCAAGGGGTTGCACTCCATCAACTGCCAGGTTGTGTATGATGCCCAGGGCATTATCATGAATGTGTGGGCTGGCAGCCCTGGAAGCTTTCACAACTTCCACATCGGGCATTCGTCACAGCTGTACCAGGTGTTTACCAGTGGGGACATCCCATATGGCCATCTGGTGGGGAATGCTGGCTACACACTGGAGCCGTGTCTGATGACACCCTTCCAAAATGCATCCACACCCACACAAGAATGCCATAATGAGGTACATGCACAAACCAGGATCATTATAGAGCATGTGTTTGGGATGCTCAAGTTATGGTTCCACTGGTGGAGCCTTGCAGTACTCTCCAGCCACATGTGCACACATGTTCATAGTATGTGCCATGCTACACAATATGATCCTATGGAAACAGCTGCAGCAGAAACAAAACAGGAAAGAGACACACAGTCCCCCATCATTGCCAAGTCTCCACAGGCACAGAGGGACTCAGAAGAGGAACATCCTGAGCCTGCCCCTGTAGGCAGACGGAGGCGTAACCAGTATTCTCTGTCCTTGGCAAATAGGCAATGCATAGCAGATACACTGACACTGTAGGGCCCGAGGGACTGATCTCTCTCTCTCTCTCTCTCTCTCTGACTCGCACACACAGTAAAATGGATGCCAAACATCACACCATCTATACCTTATCATGTACAGACAGTGTATTGCATGCATCTGACATAGTCAGCCCTTAAGCACCGTCCTCACAACAGCCTCAGGCACAACAAAATAAATGAATGGAGTGGAATGTTCTGATAGCATATCTACGGTAT